>NW_015090784.1:412620-432752 GCF_001431845.1 Calidris pugnax | reverse complement strand
CCGATCTCCCCAGTCCCCCCACATTTGCTGTCTGGTGACCCCAGTCCCCCCGCATTTGCTGTCTGGTGACCCCCGTCCCCCCGCAGGGCCGCCGGAGGAGCCGGGCCAGCCCCGGGCGCTGCCGCGGGAGCCGGGACGGAGCGGAGCGGGGAGAGGCCGGGGACCCCCCCGGCTGCCGGCGGGACGTCTCCTGGACCGGGGGCTGCAAACACCCCCCTTCTGCAGGAAAAGCTGATCTCAGCTGGTTGCCCCCCCGGGGCGACTGAAGGCAGAGAACCAGAGGGTTCTTTTACGTGTATTATATTAAAATAATGCACTTTTACCCGAAGATTTCTGTTAAACACTGTGTTAAGTGATTGTAAAGAGATTTAAATATTCTGTACCTTCCCTGCATGTCTGTGTAACTCTGGGGAATATACACAAAACGCTCTAATTATTTATGGCTTATCTACTTTAACAAAATAATGATGTACAATAGCTAAGTACACCTAACAGGTAGTGATACTTTGACAAAGAACAACATTTTCTTCTTATAAATTCTAGTTTTCCAGGCTTGTGTTTAGTATTTATTACCGTGTTCCAAAGTACATGCCACTGTATAATATATTTATCATATGCTACTTTTTAGAAAATGCAGAATTTTTACCTCTCTCTGGATTTAGAGGAAAAAAATGTTTTAACTGTTCTGGTTGTTTCTTTTCAGCACAGGACGTTCCAAGACCCCAAACTGACCAAACTCAGAATAAGGCAGAGATAAACGTAATCAACATTTCAAGATTTTAAATTCAAAATGCATTTTTCCCTAGAGTCAGGAAATGCCTTTTTACTTGTCTGTTAGACCCAGAGCAGAGAGAAGTCTGACACTAGAACTCTGGACGTGGCTGTTTACGCAGCAATGCAGTTGTAAAGGTTTGTGTTTGCTGAATTCCCCTTTCGGTCCCGGAGCTGGCTGCGGGGGGCTCGTTTCCCTCCGGGAGGTAAGAAGGTGCTGAGTTTCCCCGGTCTCCACAGCCCAGTGCTGGGCTTGGTCACCCTGGGCTTTCCCACAGGAGCTTCCCTGGTGACCGAGGGCCCCACAAACCTTCTCCCCCCCGGGCAGAGGGGTTCAGGGCCCCGCTGTGACTACGGCCCCAAACCCAGGGATGCAGGGAGCCACTCGGTTATCCCACACCAGCGCTGGGAGCTCCCGGGAGCAGCTGCCCCAGGCACAGGCCAGAGCAGCAGCAGAGCTAAAATGGGGTTTATTTTTGATAGTGCAAGAAGGAAAGTGAAGGATGTTACAGGCTGGGGTCCCGGGACACACACCTCCCCACCCCAGTCATTAGAAAATGAAGTAAGAGACATGAAGGAGAAGCCAGCAGCTGCGGTGTCAGCAGAAGGGCAGAGAGCTCCCAGGCAGCAGCCCCTACCACAGCAAAGACCTGCCCTCTGGAGGTCAGTCCCAGCTTTCATGAAAAATACCAAGACACACACAAAAGTCCAGTTTCCCTGAGGCGTTTCCTCCCCGAGACCAGGCAGTTCCTGCTTCTCCTCAGGACACTGCCATCCAGTGACCCCCGAACCCCCGGGGCTGCTCTCCCCCCGTGTGCGCAGGTCCATGGGCACACTTTGCTTGGGATACTGGGGAACTACTGGGAAATACATCAACTGCACAAGTCAACTAAAGCAACTTCTTTTTTCTAATGTTAGTTCCATTCTGTGTGTCATTTCACCCCAGCAGCAGTTTCACATCACTAAGAATTTTTTTTCTTTGGGGTTTTTTTATGGCATTTTAGAAACAATACTTTCCTGTGGAGTTTGCCCTTACCTGTTTGGTGCTTTTTTTGTTAGGTTCAGCAGCACTGACAATAAAATGCTTCCTCTCCCCTGCAGTGTCACAGCAGCCTGGCAGACACACTCATTCACGAGACTCAACAGCGAGTTCTTGCACTGGTGGTGTCACCCACTAAAAGTTTTCTGTCACACAGGTTAAAAACAACCAGCCTTGGGAAATGATGGGTGGAGAGCAGCCGTGTCACAGCGTGTAACACAGCTCTAACAACAGCCTGACCTCCAGGGGCAAGTTAAACACAGTAGTTTTGTACCATTTCTGCTAAGACAATGATTTTCTAATAGCTTATTAATATAAGTCTCTTCCTCATCAATCCAAGTCTAAAGCTGCTCTTGCTGCTGGTTATCACAGAGAAAGAGAACAGCAAAATACCCAGCTTCTGTTTAAAACCCCAACTTTACAGGCACGTGGGTACCTGAAACTGTGTAAGGCAATTAATTACCTGGTTCTAGTACGTTCATTACTGGACACGGATCACGTCAAGTCTGGGCTTTGGGAAACACCCCAGTAAACACTTGTTGGTGAAATGTGGTACATTTTGGGGTGAAGCTGGAAAAGAAGACAGACTCCTTTCCTTTGCTTTGATGCCAACTATCCTAATAATGAGAATACACCACCGCTGGAAGCACTACACAGGGGGTGGGAGTGTGTGTGTGTGACCTTCTGTGCCAGCCCAGTCACACAGATTCCACACACTGAGTTACTTAATTCTAACAGGAAGGTTTATCTGCTCAGGCAGAGTTTTATTTCTGCAGGAAAACCTGTCCACACATTCCTGTGACAAGACTGACAAAGAACCTGTGTCCCTCTCTGTGCTTTTGGCTGAGCACAGGCAGCAATTAGGGAAATACATTCATCTTTACATTACAAACTATTTACAGGAAGCAGCTTCCAGGATAAAGTCTGAGAGAAAGGAATGTAAATCACCAACACCTTCCAGAAACAGGCGGTCCCTGGGTGGGAGCAGGGCTCACGCTGAACACTTCCCAGCTGGAAATCTCAGAAGTAGTTTATTCTACACTATTTTGAGCCCACTGCTACTTTTCTACCCCTGTCCTACCTGTTCCTGGCACAGCACATGCAGCAGTGGGATGGTGTGGGGCAGCCATGGGCCCTGCTGCAGCACAGGTCGGGCTGCAGGAGCTGGGGCAGAAGAAGGGGCTTCTGTCTCTGCTGACTAAAGCCAAGCTTAGCATTTAGAAGAATAAAAAAAAAAACAAACCATCTCTGCCAGTTTCAATTTTCATTACTAGCTGAAGTATCTCAATAGCCATCTGCTTTAGAAATCACGTGCTTTCAGGCATTAAAGACTAACATGGGAATATGTGAATGTTTCAAGAATACAGCCTCTTACATCCATAGTTTGTCTGTAACAGAGATGACCCCACTGACAGCGTTACACTCCAGTGCCTCCCCCCCCCCCCCGCCTGTTACTGCACCACTAGAAACTCAGTTTTTTAGGGGACCCCACTCCCTCTAACCCGGGTGGAGGGTTTTTCCTGTCTGTTGTACATACCTGGTAAGTTCAATAGCGGGGCCCTTGGGCAGAGCTGGCACACTGAACACCAAGGCAAGCATTGGCAGGCGGTCTCTGCGCGGCACAGGCTGTTTCCCACTGACAGCTCTGCAGATGTTCTCCTCCTGAAGCACCTCAAGAGGATTCTGACAACGCACCATCACCCTCTGCCAGTCCTTATAGCCTTTGGAAACCATGTAAAATGAACAATTTTAGAATTGACTTTTCTACCCGGACTATTTTCTCTCTGCTGACTTGAAGAATAAACCTGTATTTGTATATATTGTAAAGAAATAAATAAATGGTTTAAGGTGACTCCTTGTGTTTGCTTTCCTGACCCGACAAAGAACTGGCCAATGGCCCCTGGGAATTGTCAGAATTCAAATCACATCCATATTGGCAACCCCTTCACAACTGCAAAGAACTACTCCAAAGCCCTGGGAAAGGCACCCTGAACGGAGAGGGAGGCGGGTATTGCCCTCCCTACTCTGGAGGCAGTTTGTAATCTAATCTAATCTACATTTTCTGATCCATTAATAGAGAAATGTCTGTTCTAAAAAACATTTGTGAATTTATGTTTAACTACTAGAAATTTGGTGACCGTGTCTGATTAATCCTAAAAACATGTATTAAAATAAATTACTTATAAAACTGTAAATATCTGGCTAAAGGAATAAACACCCAGGGGAAAAAAGAGCTGTTTTCTAATTATTGCAAGGAGGTGAAGCGGCTTGAGCAAAAGCTCTGGAGAACTTCCAACATCTCTCATCCCACAGCACAGACCAAGCACGACAGGATTGTCACGGCCACCACCCTCCCCTGCAGATCGGAGCGCACGTAACGCCAACACTCAACTTTAAAGTTATTTAATATATTTTACTGTTTGCAAAGTCAACATGCATATAAAGATTGATTCTAAAACAACCAGGAGATAGATAACTAATATTTGGGGAATGAAGATTAAAAAAGGAGATGATTTAAATCCTTACCTTGCCTTTGCGCAGCGTTGGTGCCAGCGCTGGGTCCCTGAGGACGGTGCAGCAGAGCATTCCATCCTGATGATGGCTCAGCACTGGAATTTAGTAATCAGCTCAATTTGCCAACACCAAGAGTTAGTGGAGGGAGAGCAACCCACCAAATGCAAAATCATTTCAAGATGAGGTAAAGGTTAGGAGGCATCATTAGAAAAACAGAAAAAAAAGCAATACATTCCAAAGCTCTAGGCATCTTGAACTCAAAGTCAGTATTATATTAAAATTTCCAAAATATTTATTAATTTATCAACACAACCCAGTGAGTTCTCAGAAACACAACTATATTCTGTTATAAAAATATATAAACAAAAATATTATAATACATGGTTGCAAACAATTTTAGAATGACCTGGTTTTTGTATCTTTTTTAAATTACTGCCATGACTGTCCACTGTGGTTCCCAAGCCCCGGGACCACGGGCTGGGTGGGTACCTGGAGACAGAGGCCTTTGTAACGTGCCTGAAAAGCTGCTGTTTGTTACACCTGTGTGTGTTTCTACATTCAAACAAAAACGTACTTGAGTTCCTTTAGCGATGAGTGGAAACTTCTTTCAGCCGGTGTTTCTCCCTAATTAAGGCAGGAACTGAAGGTGATGGATGGCTCCAGTCACGACAGGGATGATTGCTTCAAGTGTTTGGCAAAATCCAAGGGTTTGTGCCCCGCGGTGGTGGTGTGGGTGGTGTGTTGCTGAAGCTGTTTGTTCAGCTCTTCATCTATAAACGCATCCATTTGTGAGAAGGTGTCCTGGGGATTAGAGGTATTAGCTGTGTTACTGAACAGGGCTTCCCTGAGCAGCCCCATGTCTCTCCTGTGCCCCTGCGCGTCCAGACCAGACCCATGGAGCTCAGGTGGATCTGGCCATCCTTACACACACAGGACAGGCAGGATAAACCTCAGATACTGACACAATTTGTTAAAAAGAACCAAACAGCCAGAGAGCAGGCAAGACTCCAAGGTAATTTTCCCAGTTATCTCCACTACAACCACCTAAGGACACCTTGGTCTCTCCGTTACCTTCCTCTGCCTCTGTTTCTGCTGCCTTCAAGAGCCTGTGCTCGTCCTTACCCAAGCCCTGCCCAGTCTCCTGCCCGCTGTCCCTGCCCCGTTCTGGCAGAGCTGCTCCTCTGATGCCCCACAGGACAGGCACGGCAGGGGCCCTTGGCAGGGGACACACTAAGGCAGTGCTAATGCATTTGCAGAACCTGCTTCTCTAAAATGGAAAAATAATAATTGTGCTCTCAAGGCTTTAACTGACGTTACTGAGTTACAAATGGGAGGCACTAGCAAGGTTAATAGGTTGTAATGTTTTCATTAGGAAGAAATAAAATTATTTGTCACTTTTTAAAGGACACACCGCTCACTGGACATCTAATGGAAGCTGCATCTGGAACACATCCAGTGCTGAGGAGCTTAAGAGTGTGCTCCCATTTCTCCTCTCTGTACATTAGCTCTTTGTTCCCTTCAAATTTACACTTTAAAGCTATAAACTGACACTCCTGGGGACCAGTGTCCTATGTGCTGAATCAAAGGCTCTGGAAAGCCAGAGCCCTGCCAACCACCCACCCTGGGAAACAGCTGGTGTTTTATCACTGCTTTTTGAGCAAACATTAGTTCATTGTTACAGAAAACAGACAAGAAATCTGCACTGAACCACTGCAAAGCACAAAAGATAAGTAAAATAATAGCTACTGCACTCATCCTGCTGGTGGACTGATGCTGGGGGAGGTGGAACTGTTCCTACAGCCTCTCTGCCTTCCTTATAGTCAGTGCCACCTTATGCCAGTTAAAGGCAGCCCTTGCCACAGCCAGCACAGCCAGCAGAAAGCCAAAGGGAGGGAGCTGATGCCTGGGCACGGCAGTGCGAGCCAGCGGGTACAGGTTCTGTTGGGATGGCACAAAAGGGACACAGAGACACGAGGTGGTACCTTTCTTCTGGGTGTCACGGCCGCCACAGGAGGATTGAAGGTCATTCCTCTCATGCTGTACGCCTCAAACAGCTCTGTAGCAGGCCTAGAGCAAACAGAGAAAGCAAAATGGCGTTAGGCACATTTCCAAGTAACATCTCACCAAAGCAAGAGCAGCTTCTCCCACACACCTGCCACCCACAGCCTCCCCTGCTTTAGGAGAACTCGGAGGAATGCGCATCACCTGGGAGAGAAGGGAAGCCAGCAGCTGGGTAACGGTGCAAGTAAAAGCCCATTAAATGTGGGCACTTGCTTCACAACAAAAGGCAGGTCCTAACATGAGGAGCTGTGGGCTCAGGGAACCCTGAGCACACAGAGCTCTATTTGCCAAACGCACACTGTGGTTCAAGGGACAGGAGCAGTTGTGAAAAGAATTCCATGAGGAGGTGATAAACAGGGAATGGTACCAGGGTACCAGGAAACCCACCCGGCTGGAAGCAGTAGGAGGCCAGGACACTGCTCAGAGAGTGGCTCTTCCTTGTCCTGAGGACAGGATGCTGAATTACAGCCTTTGTCCAAACCAGGACAGTTGTTCTTATGTTTTAACACACCACGGACCTTACGCTGCAACTTGGTTTCTGAGTTTTACAGTGGGCAGCCACGGCTCAGTGATCCTGATCCCCATTCAGCTCAGGGCTGCTGGAGCAGACACTGCTCCCGTGGGAAGAAAGCTCACTGCACTCTGAGATTCCTACCCTTGTCACCGCCTGGCAACAACTCAAAAGAAAGGGGGAAAAAAAAAAAAGGAAAAGGCAGCCAGTATTCTGTACTGGCAGAAGAACAAAGAAAGTGAGTTTGAAGAACAGAATCTTTTAATTTTATGGATAATTATTTTTAGGGGTTCCTTTAATAAGAACTATGAGCAACAGCTACTTCTCAGGGCACTCTTTTTAAAAGCAGAATTCTTTGGTAACTCACCTTTGGCTCAAATCAAGTGGAAGAGCTGCTGAGCCTTCAGCTGGAGCTCCAACGCTGAGGTGAGCTGCAAACGTCCGCACTGTAGGGTGGTAGTGTCTCTGAGAGAAAAGAAAGGAGGCAGCTGACTGAGGGATAAGGATAATGTATTTACCTATGAATTCTCACATTCATTTCCTTTTCAGTAAGATGGAAGGTTCTGCTTTTGGTTGAGACAGAAAAATAGCACCCCAAAATCAGTCAGTTTCTGGGGCTAAGTGAATGAGAACGTGCAGGTCATACTTTTATTCACTAGTACATCGTGCTCTCTACGGTTCATCTAACTCCTGCTCCCAGCAGGCAGGAGAAGGGGCAGAGGAAACCCTCCTGAAGCCCCAGACTCTACACCCTGGCTGGAATGATGTATCAAGGTGCCAGTTGCTGAACTGCAAGAGAACTTCACAGCTTGAAAAAGCCTCCGAAGGAGTCTTACTAGGCAACCTGCAGCGAGATCCAGTGTGGTGCTATCACAGGGCATGTGTAACATCCCCTCTTCAGCTCACTCCTTCCTAGTAACACTTGTGCTGCTCTTCCTCTTCGTATGGAATAGGCTCACATGGGCCA
The DNA here is from genome assembly GCF_001431845.1 of Calidris pugnax. Taxonomy (NCBI): domain Eukaryota; kingdom Metazoa; phylum Chordata; class Aves; order Charadriiformes; family Scolopacidae; genus Calidris; species Calidris pugnax. Next base: position 424,889 of record NW_015090784.1, on the reverse strand, counting down.
GATTTGACTGATAAGCCTGAAGACCTCTGTTCTCTACATTTAGCAGCTCTTTACTGCTGATTTTTTACTTCCCCACTCACTCAGTTACTCACTAACCTGCAGCAAGTGCAGCTCCCACAGAGCAGTGTTCTGGGCGTTGCAGTGCTCTGGTTCATCCAGTTCTGGAAGATAAACCCCACTGCCTTGGGATTCATTGTCAAGTAAGAGGTCCATCCTTGGGAACATCTACAAGACACAAAAAAGGACTGAGTTGCTTATATTACACATCCAATGAGAAGATGGATTCATTCCATGTTATTCAGCCTCAGCAGCATTTACGGATACTGTTTTCATCATTCTTCTTAAGACGCTTCAAAATATTTTGCGTAACATCAATTTGTCAAAAAATTCAATAGCCCTTTACCCAGTAAACTAAAAATTCTAACAAGTACAACTCACTTGCATGAATACTCTGTTTGTTGCCAAGATCCCAACGCTGGAGTTTGGAAGGACGTGGAGAGCCAGCGTGGAGAGTCGCTTCAGGAAAGCCAGAGCTCGCTGCTGGGACACCTGCTTCCTCCGCCGGGCAAACATCACGTCCAGGCTCTGGAGCACTATCTCCACATCATCGTTGGTGCGGCCTCCAGAGCGCAATTTCACACAGAGAGTCAAAAACCATTTCAGAGAACACACAGGTAAATACTCTGCTACCGACTGCAGAACCTGAGACACAGCATGCAAAGCTGAGCATTATGCGATACCAAAAAGGATGGATGCTCATGTCTGTAAAAACAGTCCAGCTTTGAGCAGAAAAAATGTATAATTGTTTCTAAGAAAATATTTTTTCCATCAAAAATGTATAAACATTAAAGCAGGCAGTGTTTTAACCCCAAGTGCACTCATTCTGTCATCTTTTATAAATTGTTAAGTGGTGCAAAGATTCAGTCTTTTATCCATCCAGAATTATAGAATGTTTTTTTCTTAATCTTTCCTCCTTAGTGAATACAAATGCATGAATTTAATTATAATTACTTTCAAACTTCGTAAGTATCTTTTTCTCCATAAACTATTCAGCTTCTCAGAATTATTAGAAAATTTAAATTAGCAAATTAGAAGGTCAGAATTATAAAAATCAGGAATATAAACCAGAAGATTTTGGAAAACAGAATTTAAACTGAGATTATTTTTAAAACTATATTACAAAAATTAAGAGATTTTTCCCTATTAGAGAAAAAATAGAGAATTTTAAAATTGCCACTGAAAGAAACAATTATAAGGAAGTAAAAAACCCTGTACTGAGGAGAAGACAAATGCTTATCCAAGAGCACACACTCGGCATTCCCTGAGGAATGACATGATTAAAGCCCGTTCCCATGATTGCAATAACACTGCTAGTATCTGTACTGCAGGAGTGCAATGGGCAACCTCAGAAAAAAGTAGATTAAACCGGTTCTCAGAACTCAGGTATCTTCAAACACCTGTAGTTTATTAACAGTATATTAAGGCTATGATGCCAAATAAGCAGAATAAACACTATCTGGGTAACCCTGCCAAGGAGAACGCAGCGTTACCTGCATGTAGGCTGAACAGGGTCTTGTAAAGATGTGCGTAGAACTTCATCGGATCAATGTTAAGAACATCACCTATTAACATTAATCCCAAATAAATACATTTACTCCACTAATTTATCAGACAATATTAAACAAAAGCTTGTTTTTAAAGATCTCTTACCTTGACCAGAGAGTATATGAAAAGCACTGAGAATGCAGTGAAGACTCTCACGATAGCTTAAACCCTAAGAACACAAAACTGATTAAGTACCCAATGAACATACTTTTAAGGAAACTGTAATAAAATAAGCTCCACTTACTCCAGATGCAATGAGAGAATGAAGGACAATCACCAGGTCATCAAAAAACTCCACATTTATGAGATGAGCAAACCTAGAATCAAAGAGATTTTTATTTTTATGCTATAGACATTTTCTGCAAACTCAGCTCAAACTGTTCTGAATTGCCAAAATCCACACCTCAAAAGCAGAGCTAAATCAAATGCTGAATAACTGCTACCTTCACATCGAGGGGTGATTCAGCCCCAACCCCTAATCCCGGCTGCCCCATAGCACCAGGGACTGCTCCCTGTTCTGAGGAGCTCATCACTGGAATCCCACCACAGCCTGCTGGGTTTCATCACACCAAGTCCAGCACAAACCCCTTTGGTGCTTTATCTCTTTCTAACACACACAGAAGGTGGACTCTGTTCTTACTTTGCAAGACCTTCCAGCACGGCCGGCAAAAGCGGAGACTTCTGAGCTTTCTTCAAGATTCTGAAGTATGTTACAAATACAATATTCAAGGTCTCTGTGTGCTGAAGGAAAGAAAATAAAATACTTAAGCATGAAAACCAGACATTTCTACTTCGCTTAAACTCAAGTGAAAACACTCCTCTCTGTCCAAGCCCACACCCTGAGGATGTGTGTCGATGGATTCCAACACCTTTTTGGGCAGACAACAGAAGGGAGCAGGAATGGCTTAAGTTTGCTTTCCATAAACTGGGAGGGCCTGGTTTACTAAAACCTAGACCTCGGGCACAGGCACAATTGTCTAGAGGTGTGGAATGCAGACAGGTTGGATGGAGGGGAGAACTCGGTCACAGAATGGTTAGGAGCTGACACTCTGCAAAAGTAGGAAAGTAATTCCAAATTATTTACCAGTTTCAGTTTTTTTTCTTTACTTTCTGACGCTTCTGCTTCCAAGAGTTCTCGTTCCAGTTTCTCTTCTGCTTTCCTCCACTGAAAACATACAGATGATTTTAAGACAACAGATGAAATGTTTCCGATCAGCCAGGATATCCATGTCCCAAAGACACCCAGAGAACACACACCCTCCCTGCTGAGTGTGTTGCTCAAGTCACCCTGTGATGCTGCAGGCCAGGATATCCATGTCCCAAAGACACCCAGAGAACACACACCCTCCCTGCTGAGTGTGTTGCTCAAGTCACCCTGTGATGCTGCAGGGTAACTACTTCAGATATACCCCTCCCTAGCAGAAACAACCACAGTGGTATCAACATCAGGTAGAGAAAAATAATAGGCAGTTAAAAAGTCCCTGTAGAACCTCATAAATGTTAAAGTACAACTCAAACACCGATCACTGATGCTGAGAGTTAACAATGGCAACAGAAGTGCCATCACTGCTATAACTCACTGCTACAAGAAGTCACTGAAGCAGAGCATGAGAAAGCACACGCCATACCTTTCTCTGCATTCTTGAAAGGTTTTTTCTTTTCTCTTTGTATGTCATGAACTTTTTCTTTGGTGCGATGTCTTCTGCATCTTTTTGTAATTCTACTTCCTTAATTCTTAAGTGAAGAAATACTTTTAACACCTGTTGTAAAATAAAACAAATACAATGGAAGGTGATCCACAGCAGAAGAATGGAGAGTAAGCAATCCTGAATTCCATTCCAGTGAGTGGGCTTCGCTGGTCAAAGGTTCTTCTGTGTAGGAAAGGAACTTCTGCTATCTGTAGCCACCAGCTGCATTAACTTTAACTTTCTGATTTTTTTAAACCATTGAGAGAAGTAAATTGCATTGTACAACAGAAAGACTCTTACCTCAGGCCTGACATCGTAATTTCGACCCCTCACAAGACCAGAAATGACCTTAACCACACCCAGTGAAGCGTAGCCCAACTTGTCTTGTTTAAAGAGCTTCCTGACGGCCTCACAGCACAGTTCAGAAATCTGAAAAGGGAATTCAAACAAATTCTTCTGTAAAGCCAAGCCCATGACAACGGCCAACTGATAATACTGACAGAGTTTACTCATTAGAACGTGGACACAGCCTGGAAAATGGCAAAAAGACCCAGCCACAAGATCTGTGGAGTAAACTCAGAAATGGACTATTTTTCATGCAAAACAAAAACTCTTTCCCCAATCAGAAAATCACTTACCATTTTTGATGCATCGTTCATGAGCGGAACAATGAGGACAATGATGTTGTTGTGGAAGTTGAAGTGGGGCAGGGCCACCAGCAGCTCACACAGACACTTCACTGCAATCTCTGCCAGCCCTTTATATGCTTTTAACGAGATGACATTGCTCTTCTTCAACTTCCTCTGTTTCCAATCTGCACAAAATATGATTGTTAGTGATTACTGTTCAGAATGGAGGGGAGCTTCTAAGTATTTACATTTTTAGTTACTGCGGACATTCTCCTTCATACTTTATCGAAGTACTATTTCAAGACAGCAGGCAGTATTCAGTCAGAGGAGGGCAGCTCTGACACCTCAAACAATTTTGCATTTACTACAAAAAATGGGAAGCATTGACTGTACCTTTGATTGTTTGCTCCAGATTTTCCAAGTAGAATTTATACTGGCTCACAAGGCCTTCTTCAAATTCTCTCAGTTTCTGAGTTTCTTTTTTAACCTGTAAACATAACACAAATTAAATTTTATTTGGAGAGCTAAATCCTGAAATTAGCCAATGGTGGAAAAAAAAATAAGAAGTTTTAAAACAAGTAACAAATAACTAAGTAGTTTTTTCTTCTAGACAGACATTCCTAGAAATGTATTAAAATTAAAACATTTCTACATATTTCTGTACCTGTTCTGTGCTCAGAGGGCATTTTCCAAGTAGGCCTATTTCACGTGTAGAGACTGAAGTGAAATTATTAACTAGATGTTGTTTTAAGGCCATGACTCTAAACTGCACCATCCATATTCATTGGAGAGCTAAATCCTGAAATTAGCCAATGCTGGAAAAAAAAAAAGAAGTTTTAAAACAAATAACAGTCCTAAACCCACAAGTATTCAGAGGGATAAGTGACTCCTGATCAACACAAACACATTCACCTGGACCTTCACCCACTTCAAATCCTTTGTACCAGCCCACAGCAGCAGTGTCACCATTTGCTGCCCCCTGAGAAGTGACACACTATCGACTTTTTTCCTTGTTCTACTCATGTATCTTTCTGCTTTTGCTATGGTTTGGTCACTTGAGATTTTTATTTACTGACTCACAGCACAACACATGTTGGGTAAGTCAAGAAACCTTCTAAAGAATTGGTTAAAAACAAGCTCCAGGAAACAAGGTACTCTGCGTTTGTTCAGCAAATTATTGAACACATTTCAAAGAGATATGTGCCCATCAGGTGACAACGTTGTGTAACTTCTTTCTAGTTCCCTTCAGTTTCATACAAAACACCCCCTTATTGCAAGGTTTATGACTGCAGTCACCCAGGTTTGATACAGTGCTTTCATGAACTATTTTTCCCCTCCATTATCACCAGCACGTCACCTACTTACTGAAAGAAGTACCTAAGAATCAAAGGTTCAAAACAAAGACCTCTGCCCCTGGAAGGATCACAGTTTCAGAATGTCCACAAGAACTTGTGTATTTGTCGTGCTTTGCTCAAAACCAGAAATTCATATTCAACAAATCACTATTAATATTTGGCATAACATAAAAAGTCTGAACTACTCACAATACTCTATAAAGAAATCTGGTATTTCACCTTGGTAGCCTTTTCTGCTTCAGTTAGAGGCCGAATTTTGTAAGAAGGCACGATATCTTTGAATATCTCCATCAAAGAAACCATGACCAGCTTGCGAACAATGACGGCCACGTTGGGATCCTGCTCCATCAGCATGGCACGCAGCTCCTTCAGCTTTTTCATCTGATCAAGAAAAGAGGCAGCCAATGTCAGCTGAAGATCACCCACAAGGTACATTTCAGCAAAGGTTTGCCAAAAGAAACATACCGCATTTTTAAACAGTAGAAAGAGAAAACAACTAACTCAGCAGTTAGTCAGCCTCTACCTAGCACTGCATAAAGAGCCAAGAAATACTAGATACCCAACATTCTTATCTTGGCAATGTTCAAACTACCCAACTATTACAAACTTGCACAGAATTACAGAAAATTATTATCATATCCTGAAACATTGAGAATTATCGGATACAACCATGAAATCAGAGCCTAAATAAGGCCATGCTTAAGGAACAAGGTAGTTTGGCCAGCAAATATCACAGACAGTACTGCTCCTAAACCCACAAGTATTCAGAGGGATAAGTGACTCCTGATCAACACAAACACATTCACCTGGACCTTCACCCACTTCAAATCCTTTGTACCAGCCCACAGCAGCAGTGTCACCATTTGCTGCCCCCTGAGAAGTGACACACTATCGACTTTTTTCCTTGTTCTACTCATGTATCTTTCTGCTTTTGCTATGGTTTGGTCACTTGAGATTTTTATTTACTGACTCACAGCACAACACATGTTGGGTAAGTGCTACCTACGTTGCTGTCTGGGGCAGAGAGAATGGCCGAGGCCAGGGCAGCGATGTGCACCTTCCGCTCCTGCAGCTTCTGTCTCCTCTGGGCAGCCATCTCCTCGGGAGAGAGGACGGGCAGGGGCTCTGCCGAAAAGCCTGGCACCAGGTGTGAGAGGTAGGGAGGAAGGTCACCATTATTCATCATTCCCTTTTTCTTTTAAAAATACATTTATTTGCATTTTTGGAGTATTATTTTCCTTCAAGTATGTCCTTCCTCAACTTCAGATTCTCTTTAGATAATAACGACCCAGAATTAGCAGAGTTACAACTGCAACTGTTACTTGAATATGACTCTCACTGGACAGCAAACTGCAAATCCAAATCCGAATTTCCTGGTATTCTGACTTTTTAAGTAAAAACTTTCAAAGACAAAGACAGACACTCAAAAGTCTACACAAGTCTGTGTCCTGAACTGCATTTCAAAATGATCTCAGAGTAATCAAACTAGAATCACAGCACATATTCTTTAAGTTAAGGCCAAGATTTCCCTTCTAACAAGCAAAGATGACACAACAATAAGGAACTTAATGCAAACATCAGTTCTGGGTGAAAATCACTAACTGCTGCTAACACATACTGTTTCAGTTGTCTCTAAGTTATGCGTTCCTTGTTCTACTCATGTATCTTTCTGCTTTCGCTATGGTTTGGTCACTTGAGATCCTTATTTATTGACTCACAGCACAACACACGTTGGGTAAGCGCTACCTACGTTGCTGTCTGGGGCAGAGAGAATGGCCGAGGCCAGGGCAGCGATGTGCACCTTCCGCTCCTGCAGCTTCTGTCTCCTCTGGGCAGCCATCTCCTCGGGAGAGAGGACGGGCAGGGGCTCTGCCGAAAAGCCTGGCACAAGGTGTGAGAGGTAGGGAGGAAGGTCACCATTATTCATCATTCCCTTTTTCTTTTAAAAATACATTTATTTGCATTTTTGGAGTATTATTTTCCTTCAAGTATGTCCTTCCTCAACTTCAGATTATCTTTAGAGAATAACGACCCAAAATTAGCAGTTACAACTGCAACTGTTACTTGAATATCACTCACCGGATAGCAAACTGCAAATCCAAATTAAAAATACATTTATTTGCATTTTTGGAGTATTATTTTCCTTCAAGTATGTCCTTCCTCAACTTCAGATTCTCTTTAGATAATAACGACCCAGAATTAGCAGAGTTACAACTGCAACTGTTACTTGAATATGACTCTCACTGGACAGCAAACTGCAAATCCAAATCCGAATTTCCTGGTATTCTGGCTTTTTAAGTAAAAACTTTCAAAGACAAAGACAGACACTCAAAAGTCTACACAAGTCTGTGTCCTGAACTGCATTTCAAAATGATCTCAGAGTAATCAAACTAGAATCACAGCACATATTCTTTAAGTTAAGGCCAAGATTTCCCTTCTAACAAGCAAAGATGACACAACAATAAGGAACTTAATGCAAACATCAGTTCCGGGTGAAAATCACTAACTGCTGCTAACACATACTGCTTCAGTTGTCTCTAAGTTATGCTATATTAAGTCAAGGACTTTTTCAGCTTCCCATAGAAGGTGGGAGGGAGCACAGGCAGGAGGAGCTGCCAAAGGGATATCCCATACCATAGACGTCCTGCTCAAAACATTTCTACATATTTCTGTACCTGTTCTGTGCTCAGAGGGCATTTTCCAAGTAGGCCTATTTCACGTGTAGAGACTGAAGTGAAATTATTAACTAGATGTTGTTTTAAGGCCATGACTCTAAACTGCACCATCCATATTCAAGAAACCTTCTAAAGAATTGGTTAAAAACGAGCTCCAGAAAACAAGGTACTCTGCGGTTGTTCAGCAAATTATTGAATGCATTTCAAAGAGATACGTGCCCATCAGGTGACAATGTTGTGTAACTTCTTTCTAGTTCCCTTCAGTTTCATACAAAACACCCCCTTATTGCAAGGTTTATGACTGCAGTCACCCAGGTTTGATACAGTGCTTTCATGAACTATTTTTCCCCTCCATTATCACCAGCACGTCACCTACTTACTGAAAGAAGTACCTAAGAATCAAAGGTTCAAAACAAAGACCTCTGCCCCTGGAAGGATCACAGTTTCAGAATGTCCACAAGAACTTGTGTATTTGTCGTGCTTTGCTCAAAACCAGAAATTCATATTCAACAAATCACTATTAATATTTGGCATAACTTAAAAAATCTGAACTACTCACAATACTCTATAAAGAAATCTGGTATTTCACCTTGGTAGCCTTTTCTGCTTCAGTTAGAGGCCGAATTTTGTAAGAAGGCACGATATCTTTGAATATCTCCATCAAAGAAACCATGACCAGCTTGCGAACAATCACGGCCACGTTGGGATCCTGCTCCATCAGCATGGCACGCAGCTCCTTCAGCTTTTTCATCTGATCAAGAAAAGAGGCAGCCAATGTCAGCTGAAGATCACCCACAAGGTACATTTCAGCAAAGGTTTGCCAAAAGAAACATACCGCATTTTTAAACAGTAGAAAGAGAAAACAACTAACTCAGCAGTTAGTCAGCCTCTACCTAGCACTGCATAAAGAGCCAAGAAATACTAGATACCCAACATTCTTATCTTGGCAATGTTCAAACTACCCAACTATTACAAACTTGCACAGAATTACAGAAAATTATTATCATATCCTGAAACATTGAGAATTATCGGATACAACCATGAAATCAGAGCCTAAATAAGGCCATGCTTAAGGAACAAGGTAGTTTGGCCAGCAAATATCACAGACAGTACTGCTCCTAAACCCACAAGTATTCAGAGGGATAAGTGACTCCTGATCAACACAAACACATTCACCTGGACCTTCACCCACTTCAAATCCTTTGTACCAGCCCACAGCAGCAGTGTCACCATTTGCTGCCCCCTGAGAAGTGACACACTATCGACTTTTTTCCTTGTTCTACTCATGTATCTTTCTGCTTTTGCTATGGTTTGGTCACTTGAGATTTTTATTTACTGACTCACAGCACAACACATGTTGGGTAAGTGCTACCTACGTTGCTGTCTGGGGCAGAGAGAATGGCCGAGGCCAGGGCAGCGATGTGCACCTTCCGCTCCTGCAGCTTCTGTCTCCTCTGGGCAGCCATCTCCTCGGGAGAGAGGACGGGCAGGGGCTCTGCCGAAAAGCCTGGCACCAGGTGTGAGAGGTAGGGAGGAAGGTCACCATTATTCATCATTCCCTTTTTCTTTTAAAAATACATTTATTTGCATTTTTGGAGTATTATTTTCCTTCAAGTATGTCCTTCCTCAACTTCAGATTCTCTTTAGATAATAACGACCCAGAATTAGCAGAGTTACAACTGCAACTGTTACTTGAATATGACTCTCACTGGACAGCAAACTGCAAATCCAAATCCGAATTTCCTGGTATTCTGGCTTTTTAAGTAAAAACTTTCAAAGACAAAGACAGACACTCAAAAGTCTACACAAGTCTGTGTCCTGAACTGCATTTCAAAATGATCTCAGAGTAATCAAACTAGAATCACAGCACATATTCTTTAAGTTAAGGCCAAGATTTCCCTTCTAACAAGCAAAGATGACACAACAATAAGGAACTTAATGCAAACATCAGTTCCGGGTGAAAATCACTAACTGCTGCTAACACATACTGTTTCAGTTGTCTCTAAGTTATGCGATATTAAGTCAAGGACTTTTTCAGCTTCCCATAGAAGGTGGGAGGGAGCACAGGCAGGAGGAGCTGCCAAAGGGATATCCCATACCATAGACGTCCTGCTCAGTGTATAAATGGGGGTGGCCGGGGGCAGGAACCCACCATCGCTGCTCGGGACAGGCTGGGCAACCCATCATCAGGTGGGGGGCAACTGTATTGCATCACCATTTTCCATATATTTTTACCATTATTATCATCACTACTTTCTCTGCTGTTACTGTTCTGTTAGACTGTCTTTATCTCAACCCATGAGGGTTTTTTTTTTCCCTTTTTCCCCTCTTCTCCCTACCCTACTGGGGGGGAATGGCTGCATAGTCCTGGTTGCCAGCTGGGGTTAAACCACGATGTCTTGAAAAGAAGAATAAAAGCAAAAGACACTGAACAAAAAGGAGACAAGATGTTGTATTACCCTCTGCTTCCTCCATTTCTTCTGTATCCTCTTCTTCATCCTGTGCAACACTGAGAACTGCAAAAATAAGAGTGTCTAGTGTAAAGCATGTAGTAAACACTGCGGAATTTTAAAAGAAGAAATGATATACACCTTGGCTATTACACCAATTCCAGAATGTGTCTTACCTGGCTTTTCCATAGTCTGGGGAATAATTCCACTCTTGTCTTTGATGGGGAGCAGATGGATGAGTTCTTTTTCTGGCTCAGTCTGCATGCGTCTTGGCACCTTCTCGTATTTGTCCATCACATTTTCATGTTTTCGTTTTTTGACATGAACAGGTTCACTGAAAAATACAAGTTTAAAATTTACAGGGCAAATTACAACCACCTTACAGCAGCTAGGTGTACAGAGTCTTCCCACAGTCATCAGAAAAGGTAAGATTTTCGATCAATCATGTAACCAGACTATTCTTAAAAGTGCACTTGCAAAAACGTACAATTATACAACCAGGAGCACTCTCCTGTGTGTACTTCAGTGTGAACTCTACCCAGCACCTCGCTCCAGCAAACCGGCAACAACGGTTTTGTATGAACATTCTGGTGTTGGATATGGTTACAGACATGGCTTCCAGAACCTTTATTTTTTTTACAGCAATGTGCAATCTAATATGGAAAGTAGAGTGGCCCCGTGTTCAGGGAACGTCCTGAATATTATATATATATTAAAAAAAAAGGCTCTGTATAGAGATTAAAGCATTTTTTCCAGTTTGAGGAATGCTATTCATCTCACAGCAGAGACCTCACAGGAGGGAACACTGTGCAGAAACAGTACCCTGAAGGTCAGGCAAAACAGGAGAATGTACTGATACACATCAATACATTAATACTAAATGTACTGACAGATTCAGGAAACACCACGCTGCAAGTGAAAAGAAACACCAGACTGAAAGTGACCTCCTGATGTATGTATTGCATTACATATTAATTACACATTAACCACACAAAGCTGAAGTGGTACGAAAAGAAGATGTCACAATGACACTCACTCAGAAGAAAGATCTCTGGTTAAAAAGGATGCCTTTTGAGCCAAATCTTCCATTAATTTTAAGTCATCTTCATCCATCATGTCCAGCGGAAGAGCCTCTTCTTCCTCTTCTTCATGTTTTTCAACTGTTTTAGAAGATGATGTACACAAATTAAGACCCCATATGTAAATTCAAACCTGAAAATCTAACTCAGCCTACACCTGTGAGACCATTTTACACCCTGCTTCAGCCTGGAGCTCATCAACCTTCATGCACGTATTTGTGTTTCCCCAGAAAACTGCCCCTTTATTGTAGCATCCACTAGTGATTAAAGTAAACACATTTCTACCATCTCCAGCTGCCAGATCTTGTTGCCAGAATGGCCACACTTTCTATTTTTCATAACTCTCCCCTTCATTCCTTTAAACAAGAACAACAATTACTTGCGTGCAGAAAATGAAATGTGCAGCAGAACATTTAGTAACTCTCGTACCTTTCTGATTACAAAAATAACTCTGAACAAACACTTACCAACTTGTTTTTTCTTGCATTCTTCCAGTGGAAAAGGTTTTCTGGAGATAGCATCTCTGACAGCTTCCCTTAGTTTCTTTTGTTCTTTCCGGTACTTCTTAGCAGCACTCTGCTGCTTGTACTGTTTATTCTTTAATTTGTTGTCAAGTTTTATTTTACTAGTTCTCAGTAACTTGCGAAAGCTTGGAACTCGCTTGGTGTTTTTTCTCTAGAAAACAACAGAAAACAAGTAAGTGACATGTTCATAGACTTCGGGAAATTTATTTCACTGTTTTCATATCTCACGAGTTCATCTTTCTGTCAGGGCTGGATAACGTGTTT
>NW_015090784.1:380880-411637 GCF_001431845.1 Calidris pugnax | reverse complement strand
AGGGCCGGCTCGGCCTCTGCCCCCCCCCCACCCCACTCCACCTCACCGCCGGGGCCGCCGCTTGCCCCACTCCGCCACCGCGCTCCTCAGCGCGACCAGCAACGGCCCTTCACTTCCTCCTTCGCCCCCCCCCGCCACAGACACCGCGGCAGCACCCGGGGGAAGCCCGCTCACCGCTGCCCCGGCCGAGCCCGGCCCCGCGGCCGCCTCCTTACCGACTTCATGGCGGCGGCCTCGAGCGCGTGCGGTGCCGGCGCCGGAAGTGACGTACCCGCGCCGAGCCGGCCCCCTCGCCCGCGGCCACTGCGCCCCCTGGCGGCGGGGGGAGCTCCCGAAGGAAATAAATCTGCTATTTTTTAATGCTCCCGCACCCAAACGCTCCCCGAGCCCCCGGCAAAGGCGGCTCCAGGGCCTTCAGCAGCGGCAAGGGCGGGAGGAAGGGGAAAAGAGCCACAGCACAGCTCTGCTGTAAGTTTTATTTACACAGGAGTTGTTACTAGTGGTCTTAAAGGAAGGCTTGATCCTTCTATTTACAGTTATATACAGATTTATAGTTGAAAAGTAAGAAAACTGTACAAGATAACACAAAAATATAAGACAAATTGGATCCAATTAAAGTAGTGAATACATAAGTTAAGAAAAATCTGACATTTAAATTTCAAATTGTAATGTTATGAATAGCATATATGTAGTTTTTAAACCAGATAGCAATGTAAGTTACACCACACTAAATCTTTACCCCAATTATGTAGACTCTGCTTTTAAACACCAGACAGTTGGAAGCCTCCTGCACTTAAAAATACATAATGGCAATTTTGACTTGATTTCCACAGAGGGACCAGTTACAAAAACCCACATGTAAGGAATTTATTTACATTAAATATTAGCAAAAAAATGGACCAAGAGAGTGCAAGTGTTCCTCACCTGCAGAGCTATCCATTTTAAATTTCCATCCCCTACAATCACAAATTGTTGTACAGCGTCTTTGAGAATAGGAAATGTTTGAAAATATCTGCCGTGACACATATAATATGACCTTATGTCCCACAGTTAGAAGCTGTTAAAGAATTAAGTATCACTAAACCAGGTGGTTTTGGGATTTCAGTATTGCACACTAATAAAAGAGTTTCAAAAAACAATTCTGTGCCTGCGTTACTCGTAAGTGTTAAAAGTGGCTGCTCCTTTGACAACACAAAGTCTGCCGATAGCTTTGTCAGTTCCTAGTGTTCACCATTAAATCACAAGTATTTCTTAGCTGGAAATGGCTCAAAATAAAACTTCTGGTGGCAAAACCCTTTCACAGAATACCCGCTCCATTTTTAACTGGCTGCACAACCCATAACACCAACACAAACACTTAACACCACTCACTTTGAAAGCTGCACGCTCAGAAAATAATAGCCCTGATCTTACCACTCTTTAATATTCAGGTGATATTTGCTCTAACGGGTTTGGGCACGATACTTCCACAGTTCCTGAGTTAATTACATTTGCCCAGACTGAAGAATGAAGCTGCAACTTAAAAGAAAAAAAACAACAAAACAAAAAACAAGTAAATAAGACAATACCCCTTCCCAAATTTTAACCATCTTGCACATAAACATACCAACCAACCTCATTTGGTCCTCAATACTTTCTAATGGTTAATTTTGGAGGTAACATTTGTACCAAAGCATTTGGTTTGGATAGCAGTTTTGGGGCCTTAAGATTTAGCATTTCCCTCATCCCCCCCAAAAAAGTGCCTTTGTGGTATTTGTAAAAAAAGTTATGCCTCAAAATTTTTTTTTTTAAAGTACCAACAGAAGTTATTACAAATGTTTATTGCATTGAGCTGATTCTTTTAAAGTATTAAATATGAACTCCCCCGCTTCTCAGTTTCATAGGTTTTAGTATTCTGTGTGAAAACAAATCTTCCCACGACAAAAGCTAATACTGGCAAAAGGGTGAAGATTGTATCAGTTCATTACTCCACTGAGAGCTGTTTCATTTTCCCCGTCTCATTTTCACATTTTCTATAGTGCTTTTTCCCCATAGAAGTGATGCGAAAACTCCTTTGTCATCAAGTGGTTTTCCACGTTCTCAGCTGACCTCAGCGTCACGACTCGCCTTAGCTTTTCAGCGCTGGGCTGTGGTTCTTGTCCCCTTCTTTGTTGTCCTTCATCAGCGATGCAAACACCTGGAAAAGTGAATTATTTAATGTATATTAAAAAAAAGCCAGTCTTATTAAAAAAAATAATAATCAGTATTAACCACCACAACATTAGCATGGAGATTAATTTCTAGAGCGAGCCAGTAGAAAGGAAGTGCCCATAAGTCAGACGTGCAGCACAAAGCAGTCGTTGAGAGAAGTGCCCCGTGTACTGCTGTGCTGACATCTCCCTCTGAGACACAGATATATCCCACAAACTCACCTGTGCCCATTTTTTGTTACTATTCTGCATCTGAATAGCTGCAATACAACTAAAAAGCTTCTCTGATGTAATGTCTTCGGGAAGTTTTGTTAGAAACTGTGCTATATGAATAAAGTCCATCTGTAGGAGAATATCTTCATATAACCGAAGGATTCCTAATCCTGTCCTAAACAAAAATTCTTCTCCATCTCTACAGAAAACGTCCCAGACACGACAGGCCAGGTCAAGTGGTAATGACTTGCTGTAGAGTGTAAAAATCCTACAATTGAGGAAAAAAGGCAGAGTTATAACTTTAACCTATTTCAGAAAGATGAAAATACAGCCTCCTTTAAATCTTAGTTATGTTTGCTGAGGGCGAGCAGGTGACAAGTTACTTCATATACTGGGGTTTTTTTTCCATATTTCAAAGATCCACAAGTCTCCAGTCTCTACTCTGAAACCCATCCCTTTTTAGCCTTCAGGAAATGCTGCATCTGAAAGCCACCCCCTTTAGGAAGCTCTGGGTAAAGAAGTTACACCTTTACACTCAAACAGGGTATAACATACAAATAAGAACTTCAGCAACAGAGATCATAACTGTCTAAATCAGCCCTACCCTATTTAAGCCACGTAGTTTAACAGCTCTGTTCATCATCTGTTTTCTACTCTAAAGCCACAAATCACCTCACAGAAGGCTACATCCCACTAATGTACTGAAAAGAATTCAGAAACTACATTTCCACAACATAATATGAACTTCTATCCAAATTTAAAACTGAAATCTACAGGCAGCTGCTGTTGTATTCTTTCTGGGAAGAGTCTGACTCCTTTTCTTACTGCAAAGTTTATTTTTCAAAAGCATTCACTGTAGATGAGCAGAGAGTTCAGTCTGCTGCCTACTGCACACCCCTCCCCTGAATTTTCAGTGGTTCCTGTGACAGAAGTGTTCTCTATTTCCCCATTATATCTGTTGCAATGGTATAACCAGCTCCTGCTGAGACTTCTGCTCACCAACAAGCTGCATCTTATCCCCCAAGAAGAACATCCATTACTCCAAAATGTTCATTTCCGAGTTATCCCTTTCCAAACCAAGTCCTAAATTTCATCCTTCTCCTGCTTTAAAGTCTATATTCCTACAGTCATTCTTCCTTCAGGAGCTGAAAACCTATAGCAAAATGGGAAGTGCTGCAGCAGTCGTAAGGTTTGGTTTGCTATGCACTCTGAACTCACCAGTCTATCAAATATATGTCTGGAGTAAGACTGTATGACTTGAAATGAAGAAACAATTTGGGAAGATTTTCTTCAAAGAATACTTCAAAGGCTGCAAAGTATTTCAGCATCTGTAGAGAGAGCAGAGCACCTTGTAAGCAGTCATCAAAAGAACATTTAGTTGTAAAATAACACAGACCCCACCAAGAACTAAGGATGCCAACAGAGCACAGAGGGGCCTCTTAGGGTAAGCGCAACTATTAAGTGCTTTGAGAAGAAAAATCACAACAGTAGTGTGTGTTCTAGGGATTAAAATCTGGTATTCTCTATTTTGTAACCAAAGGTTCAAGTTCTCAATTATTCAACAGGACAAAAGGCAGCGATTGGTAACTCAGTGATGCTCCACGTCAAAGGCACGTTATGGTTCAGAGGCAGAGGGGTCTGTGCGTACCATGCTGTGGTCCACGCGGAAGAAGGCCAGCTGGCATGGCTTGTTCAGGAGGTTGGCAAAGGCAATGAACGCGTCGGCCTCCTCCAGGTTGAGAATGAGCACAGCAGCAATGAAGGACATCCCCTGCACCTGCAGGTGGGAAAAGCATGGGGCAAATACGGTTGAGCGAGGTCAGTACATCTCACATCTTTGGAAATACACACATTTACAGTCTGCAATACATCAAATGCCACTGCGTAACATTTCCAGATGCACAGAAACAACATGAATAAATAATTGTCATGCACGCAGGCAATCTGACTTCAGCAAGAAATAGATTGTTTCTTCAGATGCCGGTTCTAGGGGCCTGGTGGAAATTCTGGGAGGTCTCGTGATCACAAGTCCTTGGGACTTGGAATGCAAGAAAGTTAAAACCACACAAGCTGGACCCAGAGCTCCTGAGACGAAACTTGGCGCTGAGTTCACCCTTAAGCCATGGGAAAAGCAGACGTGGATAAAACCCTCACATATGGGACAGTTTAGGCCCAGACAGATACGTTGGAATTGAGACAAAATTCTGTTTCAGAACAGTCAATATATGTCTTTCCACTTGCCAAACACTGTTTGTTCACATACGGAAAATTACTTTTAAGTGGTTAGCTACAATGCAAGTTTACATTTTCCCATCATTACTCTCTCAAAAACAACTTAGCCTGCAATAAAAGCAAAGAGCATTATTCTTGCAGTTGTTAACTGATGATCTGAATACTCCTTATACTAAAAATAATATTACCAATTTCAACTGCAATGATGATTATTTTGCTGTTTCTGGGCAATTATGCTGCCTGCTCCTCATTTTAAAAAAAAAAAACACTCAAAATTTTAACCAACTAGGAAAAACAGTATTGGTGTGCATCAACAACAGTCCAGCAGCCCCCCATTTCTGTGGGATAGATGCGTGTGGAAATAAGATTAAATTTACTGCTGTATTAACATAACAAAATTTATGATCAGAAATATCCAGGGTAGCTGAAACAAAAGAGAGAAGACCTACACATGAAAAATTCCTTATTTGCCTTTTAAAACTCCGCCCTGGGAACAAGCAGTCTCCGAACCTGGAGAGTTTGTAATCTCACTTAAAGAATACGGGAGGGTCTCCAGAAATGAGGTCACAGATGACAGAATTCAGGGCTAAAAGCATTTGAACACAAAAGCCCAACTAGATATTGATGCAGAGTCCCAAGCGTGTCTGATTTAGGGAGGAAAACACACCCTCTGCTAAATAATGGTTTGGAGCATGGATCAGACTTAAAACTAACGTTCTTTTTAGTCCAAAAGCAATTTAGAGCTATGGAAGGATTAAGTGCCAAAGTTGAACTTAAAATTTTAAGTGCTAGTAGCATGAAGTTTAGATAACCTGCTTTATTAAATATACTCTAAAACATGACACCTTAAGCTTATTTCCCATGGTATAAACATTTTACAGCAAATACTTACATATCCCACATCTGGTCTGTAACATGTATATGCTCCCAACACACTGTGCAGGAGATCATGGTAAGGACCACCCTAATGCAAGGGGAGGGAGGGAGGGAAAGGAGAAAAAGAAAAGGTTTTTTTTCAAAATCCCTTTATAAATACAGGAAGGTAGCAAGCCTGCATTTTAAGATGCAAGTGAGCCAGTGAATTGTTGCTTTATTCAGATCTAGAATAACACCTGTTTTCACTCTAAGCATGTCCGTGTATGCTTTTGAGATGTTCAAAGAAAAGTAACAAAGCAATTTGGTGGAAATCAATACATAACGGAAAATGAGGATATCTGGTACATACTCAGGCTGGCTTTTCTTTTTCAGAGACAGTGGATGTTTTAATTTTTAGTAACCCAAGTTACTGTATTACACTAGTGCCTGCCATTTTCTATACACGTGTGTGCATATATTGTATCTGTATAAAAATCATAAAGCCTCAAAATATGTACTGAAATACAGCAAGGTTTCTGTAGAAGCAGTAAGAATATTCTTGATTTTGCATGTAATTTCATAAACATTAATAAGAACCACATGCAATTTTTCCCAGAGAAAAAGCCTTATAGTCCATCACTAAGTGTCCCTACTTTCTCATTTAAAAAAAAAAGATTACTATTTGCTGTTTTATGTAGAAAAGAGCTAATTTTACTTTATCGTGTTACAAACACAACTTCTAAAAGCAATTCCATCTTTAGCCAGCTAGGCTTCTTTTGTTGGTTAATTATTCAGAAGTTTAAAGTTGTCATAAAGAAAGTTACAGAAATCTCACCTTCTGGAAAATATACAGGGATGGAAATGTGCGTGATATATCCAGCTTAATGAGCTCCAGACTGGCCTCGCGATCCGCAACCGATGCAACTGCATCTGCAGGGAAACCCAACGCTGGTTACCAGTGCCAGGTACAGGTTACCTTTTACTTTTGTGTAACGCTCCCTCCGGGCTCCGGCTGGCCCCGCAGTCACTAGAGTTTGAACTTTGCCCAGCCAAGTCCCCAAAACCCTGATTTCTTTCTTATATTCTACCGCGACGTCAGCTTCTGAGTCTGTTGAGGAGCACAGAGCGAGAGCACTGCTCTGGATCTAAACATGACCCAGTGGGATCTCACTTTCCAAATGTTTAATTCCTAATCAGCTCATTTGGTGGCTCATTTCAGACAGCAGCACTGAAATGTACTGTGTACACTAGAGGGAAAAAAGATTAATTCCATCATTATCCCAAGGAGCCAGCGCTTCTTCACCTGCAGAGTCAAGCATGTTATTTTCAGTCATGCATTTCTCATGTCCCACTTCTACTGAAGGTAACTACAATATACAGAGAAATTCCACTGAGGTTTCCAGAATTGATGACATGGTTATGATCTGTGTAAGTTATGTATTTCTGAGCTCTCGTTAGCTCTCATTTGACTCAGATTTTTTTTTTTTTTTGGCATCCCTAGGACTGGCATTCCTCGAGTGGCAGGACAGAAGGCAGCATTCACTCAGGAGCCTGCAGAAGAAATGCAGCTGCCCTTCAGTCCTCTCTGTCCCACCCTCCTCGTGGAGACAGGATGCAAATCCTAGTGGCAGGAGTTAAAGGGAAGCCATGCCAGCTGGGCAGCCAGGGAAAGCCAAGTGGGATCTGAAGTGTGGAATGTTACACATTCCTCACCTCTCCATTCCACAATCAAAATATAAAGAATAATTTTTCTTTCCCAAAACCATGGAAGCAAATGAGAACCACGTAAGCAGAACTAAGCAGTAGAGCACACTGTCATTTACTTTCCCATTTATTCTTTTGGTATTTCATCTAAAATTTTCATGAGACCTTACTCCTGGTATTTCAGGAACTCCGAGGAAAACACCTATTTGCCAGCAAACTGGCACGTGCAATATTTTACTATATCAATAAAAGATGTATTAAATACTGCTAAGCCTCTCATTCACGGACTTCTTATAAGAAAACAAACCCTTAAGCAGGGAATGCCTGAGAACACTTTTAAGGAGTGACTTTTACCACTTTTAACATTGCTGATGCTGAGATTGCAGCTGCCCTGGTAAGCCTGGCTGGGCTGGTGGGGGGCATGGAGGCTGCTGAGCACCCCTGAGGTCTCACCTTCTGTGTCAGTCTCAGAACTCGGCTCACTGAAGCTTTTCCATCGTTCCTTCGCTCTCGACAAGAAGATTTCATAAAGTTCTGCACAGAGGCAAAATAAAACCACCAACAGGAAAGGAAAAGGTAAGCAAGAGAAGCACCCATCCAACACATCCCCAAAAGCACAGGGAGCTCTGGGCTGTGGTTTTGTGGCTTGGTTTCACCTTCACCCCTGGGGGCAGGAGAGAGGGTGTGAGCTGGTGACACCGCTCCCCCTGCGGCACAGGGTTCCGTGGTGTGCACTGCCTTACACCTTCCTCTGCCCTGAGCGCCCACATTACAAGAGGGAAATCACATCTTAATTAAAATTTTTATTTTTTGAACAGGTTAGAGCGCTTCCAGTTCATCAAAATCATTAGTTATGAAATAAAGCAGTTCCCCTTTCCGCTCCCTTATGAAAGCAAAGCTACAAATTCTTAATTTTAAAAATAAAAGTATTCTTTGGGTGGGGAGCACGACCTTAACTCTTACAAGACTAACATGTTTTTGTAAGCAGGTTTTGAACCTTGTGTCCGTAATCCACCAGGCTATGTCTAAAAAACACCTCTTCCTAAGGTTGTGAAATACAGTTCTTCAAAAAGCAAATATAATCCGATTTCTATTTTTTTAACAAAAGTTTAAGCTTTTTGTTGAAAACAACCGAGCTCATGTTTGCATTAAGATGTGCTGAGTTCAGGCATACCAGGAGTAATATTTAGCTCGTTTCCCACAGCCAGACTCCAGACCTTCCCACGGACACTGGGGGGCAATCCCTGCCACCACAGCTCTCGGACTCTGCGGGTGGCACGCCTAGGACAGGGAGACAGCAAAAAAAAAGGCAATATTACACAGCCTGTTTTCTAAAATCATTGGGCAACTTATAAGCAAAATAACATACTGTTTCCCAAATCGACATTGAAGGATCTCTGCTCATTCTGAAGCCCCACTAAAAAAAACCCCAAACCATGAAGGTCCCAGAAAGCACACCGTGTTGTTCTGCAATGAGCTGTCACTACATCACAGCAACAAAAACTGAGTTCTTAACAGAACAGAAAGGTCAAAGAAAATCAGGTGTTAAATGAAGGCTGGGCAGCCTGGCCTCAGCCACCCAGCAGGATTTACTCACATGCCTTCCCAGTTGGGCAGTATTTCATTGACCCAGATCACCATGGCACTAGCAATGTTCTCCTCTTGCTTGAAACGCTCTCGCATTATTTTTTTCCTTTTATGTGCTTCTTTAATTTCTGTTAAGTGTAACGTTAATAATACTATATTAGTGTATATAAGTTATAAGGTAAATAATTCAGCTATGATGTAATTAGTTAGACAATGCCTGAAAGAGATCAAGGGTAAATTACAGTTGCACATGAGCTAGCATAGGTACTACTCTAACCCTAACCCTAACACTGGTTTTCCTGTAATGAATTTCAAAACACATTCTACCAAATCTTTACTTATTTCTTAGAATACTCAGCAATAATCATAGATAAAATTATTATTCAAAAAAGCAATCCTACATCCATTTTTAAATTATTCAGATTTTACTAAAACTTCCACCTAGAAGGATCATGTATTTTCCTTTCTATAAAGAGGACCTAAAGACCTGAGACAAAGCCACAATGCCAAACAAGAGAAAAGTATTCTGCCTTCTATTAAAAAAGGACCATTTGCAGATCCCTTTTTTTTTTTAATAAGAAAGGACAGAGCAGCACTGTCTTCACACCACAAAGAACAGCCAAAGTAAAACATGCAGCACAGATTCTTAAAACAGCTTATTCCCTGAGCACCACACACGAGACAGCAGGAGTTCTTTCAACAACTGTTCATGGATTGACACAGTACCAGATGCTACAGATAGGCTCAATTAAAAAAAAAAAAAATCAGATTTAGTGGGAGAAGGAAGGTTTACACAGGTAAAGTTGTTTGGAAGAAAGTCAAAGTCTTCACCTGTCTTCACATAGAAGCTGATCTCAAATTCAGATCTCAGACACAGATCTTTATCAGCACTCAGCTTTAGTATACTTTGGCTCTCGGTGGCAACTATGGCAACGCAGCTTGAAAAAAAGGTTCTTGAGTACCCAGAAAGTTTCTAGCTGATCACATTAGACAAGTAATTAAAAAAAAATCATAAAATTTCTCCTTGAAAATTAAAGAAAGGTTAAACTGACTTCTGAACCTAGTTACATTCACTGCGGTGGAATAAGAAAACATTTGATAAAATTGAGTTCCGTTTTAACTTGTGTGCACACATGTACCAGAGAATACCCTGGATGTTAAGCAAGGTTGTTATTTACTGTACCTACCAGCCTACAGCCAGAAATTACTTTATTTGTGCTGCACAGTTAA
The DNA here is from genome assembly GCF_001431845.1 of Calidris pugnax. NCBI lineage: Eukaryota > Metazoa > Chordata > Aves > Charadriiformes > Scolopacidae > Calidris > Calidris pugnax. The sequence goes on along the minus strand of NW_015090784.1, from coordinate 401,627 downwards.
AAAGAATTATAGTGATTATTAGCAGTTAACATACCTCGCTTTTTTGCCTCTGCCACCATCTCATCATATTCTTGTCGGTGACGTAAAGCCTCCTCCACTGATTTGGCAGGAAGATTTCTGAAAACAAGTTGTTCCTGAATTTAATACACAGAAATGACACACTGAACTATTTCAAAACAGGTTTTAAATTGGCATCTCTCTAAGGTGAGCTTTGGGGTTGTCAATCTCCCAGTGTTTCAGTAACAGCAGCAGGACCTGTTTATTCCAACAACCAGATGTTTACAGCTCCTGTTCATCAGCTCTCCTACAGCTTCCCCCAAAGCACGCTTACGAGACTTTCTGAACATCTGGAATGATGCTCCAATGAAGTTTGCATGAAGTGACAAAAGGGAAATACTGATATTCCATATAGAGCTGTTTATTCCAATGCATCTCTGCACATGCATATTTTAGTCATTAATTCTACTGGCGTATCCATACTCCATTTGTTAGTATGAAATCGATGATGATGTATTTCCAATAAAAGGTAAAGGTTTTTATCCATTAGAGTTAGCCCTTTAGAATTCCCACAAGAGAAGACAGGTTCAGCACAGAGGAAAGGACACATCCCCAGTTCTGTCCCAGCTAGAGCTAAGGAAGTTTGCTGCAGAACTACGAGTTCACCAGCCTAAAAATTGCTTGGTTTCTGGCTGCACAGCGAGCCCAGAGTCACCTTCCTTTTGACCAGACTCATTCCAAAACAAATCCCAGCACAATGTTTGGTCTCAGTCTCTTACCCAATCTCTACTTCAGTTCAAAGGAAACAGAAGACAGTTTTGTTATTTTAATATGTAGGAGAAAAAAACAAACAACTTTTCCATCTCCTCTTATACAAGCAGAACTCATAACTTTATTGGTATTTCCTGGGATTTTTCAAGGATGAGATGGTGGCACCACATGAGACACTTGAGATGGCACTCCAATTTGAAACAAGTGGAAGTGTCATTTGTAAAGAAAACATAGGTTAGTTTGTGAATTACATTATTTTGAAAGTACAGAAAAGCATCAGCCAATCAGTTACTCCCCACCACACAGTGAAAGAAACAATGCATTTACAATAAAATAACCACAGCAATCCTACCTCCCTTCAGGGTATTTCTGTCCTAGCACCCAAGGAGGGTATACACCACTAGAGAGACTATCAAAGGAAGCACTGTGTGTTCTATTTTCCATTTCCTAATTGGAACTGATTAGAGCAAACATTTAACAGAGCCATCATGAGCTTTCTCGATGTGCAATGGAGCTTTGCTCCCCTTGTTTCCCTCACCACAGCTGAGATACACAGGAGGGAACAGACTGGTGGCCCCACCACAATCAGAAGCAATTCCTCAATAGAGTACAATATACTTAAAGGTTCTCCTGGAGGAATTTGTTGAGCTATTATCTGGGATGGAATAATCCAATGATACTTTTTGTGTAAGACTTGTCAAGTTTAGCTCATCAGAAGTGCATCTAACAAATTCAGCCATGGGTTCCCCAGCAGGCTCATACTTACGCTGGCCGATCCTCCAGAATCAAAGCAGTGGTTGAAAGTGGTTCAAATTCAATATTTTTACGTCTTGCTGATGGGGGTGGAGGTTTATACATTCTTCCTGTCCGTGCCTCATATTCCTAAATAACATTATTGATAAAAATTAAATTTCAATTTTCAGCCTCATTTCTAAATAGTAAGCACAGCTTGCTGAACACTTATTAAACAATGTTAAAATAGACAACATTAAATTATTTAAGACAGCAAGAAGCTAACATTACACATTGAAATTGTTCCTAGCAAGACAGTGCAGCTTTCCAGAGCTGCTAAGGAAAGATGAATGAGAACACAACTTCCTGTAGCAACTTCATCTCTGATCTGTTCTAGGTCAGTACCACTACAGAGCATCCGAGGATCAGTTAGTTAAGAAACCTGCATCATCTTCCCAAACTCATTAGCAAGCCTGTGTCTCTTCCCACTTGTTTCCCCCGACCCTAGCCACCATCCAGCACTCCTCATCTCCTGGGGCAAGCCCAGACCCACCTCACCCAGCACTGCCCACACTACACTCCCAGTGATAAATACTAGTATATTGGCACTCGGTCTGTTTCTCATCATTTATTCCTCAGGGGTTAAAACATCCCATCTACTCAGAAATATTTAACAGCCCTCAATGCACAGAAGATTCTGAGGAAGAAAGAATCCCATTCCTTTTTCCACAGGAACAACTCAACAAAACAGAAATCCGAGACAGTCTTAGGAAAAAGGCTAGACAGAGCCAGATGAAAACCTCAAATATCTCACGTTCCCCTTTTTTTAGCCTCTGTAAATAAAAGTGTACTGCCAAGTGACTGGGAAACCCCTTCTTACAATCCAGCAAATCCGACAAGGTTATCTGTGAGAAGACTTCCAACGTATTCCCAAAGCAAGTCAGTCTGTGGGTTCACACTCTCCTTAGGCACCAAGACTAAATGGGAGTTTCTCTGCAAGTCTTCCACAGGCTTGGATTCAAACACAGAATACTAAATGCTGAAAAATCGCCTTTTTAAGAGAACAAATTCAAGATACTTCATTAATGTACTTTCAGAGATGATAAGAGAACAAATTCAAGATACTTCATTAATTTCAGAGATGGCATCTCTATTCTTATGCACACCCAAGTGAGCTCTAACTCGTACAAGCTTTTTTTCATGTAAAGACAGTTTGTTCTTGTACATCTGTTGCTTTAATGATCGTGTAAGGAAATTCAAAGTCACCAAAAATAAAAAAAAATGATTACTAGTTAGGTGATGTATCTTACCAATGAGATGTAACAGTCTTCTCTAGAAACTGCTCCCTAATGAATCTCACCCCAATATGCTGTGTCTTCTACATGTTAGTTCTCCCAGGGAGATTGAACAGGGCTTCACACATTCAGTGTCTAGTGACAGCGTTACTGATACAGAGCTGACAGTTTTAAAGCCAATATATAGCTTAAAGGCTCAGTATGCATCTGCAGTCTGTAAGTTAAAGGGGAAAAACCCTCCTGCCAATGCAACTCTGCAGCCTCCAGCCAACAGAGAAGGCACAAAGTGCTTGCCCAACGCTAAGGTCACTTAAAGCTCTCTGCTCTGCAGCCTCCTTTCATCCCTAACAACACTTCTGTTCTTCCACACTGAGCAGAATACATTAAATGATATGAAAAGTATAACAAGTATAACCTCAATGACGTCACGTTAATCTTCTCTCAAAGGGAAGTTATCACGGACTCACTGAGGTTGGAAGGGACCTCTGGAGACCTACTCCAGCCCCCCTGCTCAAAGCAAGGTCAACAGCCACAGGTTGTGCAGGGCCAGACTCTTCACATCACCAAGGATGGAGACTCCGCTCTCACCTGGGAGAGCCTTCAGCATCCAGAATTCCCAGTGGTTTCCCATCCAAGGGCTGACCAGGCCCTGCTCCATGGCAGGGCCATAGGCATTACATTCCACTGCACTTTCCAGATCCTGAGGAGTCATCTGGACTTCTTGCCCTTTTCTTTTTCTAGTGGGAGTGGGAAAAATAGTTTAACTGATGAGAAAAAGTGACTGCACCTCCACAAAACAAGCCAAAGAATGGTTCTGAGACACTCACAGTATCTCCTGAAGTAGTTTCCATCCCGTTCCTCCTCCCAAGCCTTCAGCTCTCCACCCTTGAACCCCTGACCCATGCTCTGCCCCCCAGTAGCCCACCAAGTAACTCACTTTGTTTCAACACAAACCCAGAACCAGCAGCCTGCTATTCTAACTAGGAGATGTTCTGCTGCTCTTCTGCCTTCAGAAAGAGCCCAAATACGCACCTTGTAAAGACGACACAGCAACTGTTTGCTATCACCATTTATACACACATTCACACTGAAAAACTAAATATTTGTAAACACAATGACTTAAAATTTACTGGCCAACTAATCCTAAATACAATTTAGTTCTAAATATTTCTAGGTCCCTAGCAAAGAGCAGTGGGTATACAGGTTTCCTTCAAGATATTCCTCTCCTGAAGGGTAATTCACAAGATAAATTTTGATTGAAAGCGATATGACCCAACATCATCCAGCACATTCACACAAGTATCTGGAACTGGACATACAGGACTGGAAGAGCTCTGCTGTAATCCACACAAGCATGAGAAATACCAGAAACCCAACGCTCACTGTAGGAATGAATACACACATCCTTAAGATGGGAACGTGCCCTGTGACAGCACCCGGAGGGCAGCACCCAGGCCCCAGCGCCGTCCCTCCCATCCTTGGCAGAAGTTCTGATTTACTTTCACACTTCCTTTGTAACAGGAGCCACAAGTCACGTATATTCAAGTAGTCGGAGACGAGACAGCTCAAACAGCACCTACTGACCTTTTCAACGTTCCTACACACCTCCTGTGTGCACATCTTAAACAAAAAGGCACTGCAAGACGGACATTAGGAATGAAGCCACTCTGACCTTTTTATTACAAGAAACACATTTGGATGGTGCTAGTGCTTCTGGCTGTTGTACATGCTAAGAACTGAGACAGTATTTCCAAAGCAACAGAGAAAGGGAAAAAAAAACATTTAAAAAATCTTCAACAGGGATTTTCCCCAAAAGGCAGAACTCGCCACCCAAGTGTGTTTCTGGAAGTACGTACGCTTTACGAACAGCTGGGTTTTGCAAGAAAAGAACACACACACAGAGGGAAACAGTAAGTGTTCCTAAAAAGAGTCAAATGAGACCAAAAAAGCTTCAAGCTCAAACTGTCACGACTGCACATGCCTCAAAGTGAAATACATTCCAAAGTATCCAAGCTTCCCAATGGAAGATGCTTCTTCCTCAAGTAGCCTGTGCCATAGAAAACTTATTTGATTATTAAATGCCAGAACCATCAGACATACATAGAACTCATGAGTTTGTGCAACTAAAATACCCATTTTTTTCTGGAATATTTCACGTGACTTGATGTAAAGAATCCAACAGCTTTAACCGTGCATTTGTGCATTTGATGCAGAACCTAAAATTCTTGGCAAAGGATAAAAAGCTTGAGCTGACATAGGATTTCACTTCAAAAAACATGAGCTAATACTCTTCCATAACAAGCTGAAAACACGATTTGAAGTCAAATGTCTTATCAAATAGTTAGCATGCAGGGCATATGAACAGTTCACAGTTAAAATTCAAGACTACATAAGACCTGTTGATGTTAAAAAATAAAGTAATGCTAGAAGTGTCACATGTATGGACTCAGTAGCTTAAGGAACGTTGTTTAAAAAATTTTTATTGCAGCATAAATGGTATTTATTGAAAAAAATCTCAAATCTCAGCTCTAATAGAAAGAAAGAAAAGTTATCTCCTTAAGGCTGGACCTGCATCCTCTCATGTACTGCCAATAATTAACCTGTTAAAAGGCTAAAAGCATGTTTTTCCTGAAAACCACCGTGACAATATATTTAAGAGCACTTTGATATCTGGAGGGACTTGTATTTCCAGTATTTATTTGTACAGAAATACAGATAAGTACATTAACCTACAGACAGGTAGCACATAAAGGGGGCTGGGAAAAAAGCCTTTTGATTATAAACTGCCTTCGTGCTTAAGAAGAAATTGTATCTTCTTTATAAAAAAAAAAACTAAAACAAAAAACAAAAAAACCCAAACAAACCACAAAACCCAAACAAACCACACCAAAAAATCCCCTGGTCTTTTCAACAAAAGAAAAATGACAAGCCTGCAGAGGTCTTTATTGCCTCCACCTTTTTGATATCTACATGGAAAACACACAGAACTGAAGTGAAATGTGTTCAAAAATACTACAAATTAAACCTTTTAACAACAGTTACCATTAATCAAGGAAACACAAGCACAGAAAAGTAAATTACTGTCAAGCTCTAGCATTACCTATTTCCTGCTATTCAAGAACATGCAATATAAACAATAAAACTCTATCACTTTAAGTTGTTAGTGAGACTTGTGTGAAGTTTATTTATTTATTTTATTAATGGTATCTAATGAGTTGATGGTTAGTGCCATAAAATATTCATGCTACTGTGAAGATGCAATGTTTGTTCTATTTTAATGAGTGCTACATAGTCCCATGCATGGCATTGAATACAGCTAGAAAGAATATATATTAAATTTCATACCCCTGTGTTTAATAGACTGAGAGCAGATATTGACGCAAGACTGCCAGAACTGTCATCCTAATGAGAAAAACAGAAGCAAAACCTTAGTGAATAAATGAAGGAAAAGACCATTACAATATAGCAACATGCAAGTCAAAATTTAAATTCACATGTAGAGTGCTAATACTCTATGTTTGAAGAAACACGTGGCTGTTCCTCCTCCTTCTCCAGCCCTCCACGTATACAAAAACCACACATACAAAGACTTCCCACTTGTGCCAGATGAGCACAGACACCTACTGGACTATTTTTTCCTGGTTTAATTTAAGTTTTTTTAATATTTTCTACAGTTGGCCCCTTTGCCCGAAGGGAGACCCTTTTTCCATGGCACTTCTCAGGTGCAAGACAAAAGGTCACCGTCTCTCCCTAGTCCACGTCACCCACAAGTTACACTCCCACTAGTCTTTGGGGGCTTCCACTAGCCCTGGAAGACAAGCTGTTCAAAAGGAAAGAGCAAAAGATTGTCTCTGGGCTGAGACGAAGGAAACAGAAACCGTTTGCTCTGAAAACCAATCTTGGAAGTCCTGGGCCTTCCTTGGGCTCCCGGCAGATCACATCTCACACCCAGGGAGACCCTCACCCGTGAGCTAAGCTTGCTTCAGGGCTTAGCACGAAGGCTCAAGAACAGCACTTGCCCTGGGGAGAAGGAGAAGAGACACACAACTGGATGTGGATACGCCTTTGTCAAGGGACAAGGCATTGGGTACTTTCAAACCTCAGATTTTTTAAAAAAAAAAACAAAAAACAACCAACCAACCCACCCCATCAATCTGAAGAATTCACATCAGCAGAGTCAACACCTCTGTGGTGTTTTCAAAACACCTGTCCCTGCTCACGGGGTAGTGCTCCCCTGAAGGTAGGTTAGTGCCACCAACACAGCAGGGACATCAGGAGAAGTTCTCCTTGTCCAAGCAGCCGGTCCCAGGAGGTGAACACTATTTTACACCCTTCACAGAACAAAGGGAAGAGGTGTTGGTCACACTGAGGTCCTGCCAGTTTCGGTAACATTTTACTGACAAGACAGTAATTGCAAAAGTCTAAAAGGGTGGAGAATGTCTTTGAAGGAGTTCAACACAGCACCCTACTTCACCCCGAGCATGGCACTGTACTGAGTGTGTGTGGGACTCGGGAAAGGTGATGGCCATTTCCTGAGAATGTGACCACCACAAAGAAAACCACCACGGCCTTCCCACCGCTGCTGCTGGCAGAGACGTGGTTGTTGGGGTGTTCTGTGTTCCTTGCGAGGCCCAGGACCCCCATTTATCATCTGTCCTGGTTTCCAGGCAGTTTGTTACTGATGTTCCTCTACCTGCTAAAGAGGCAGAAGTCTCTCCTGTCTTTTCTCCCCAGCAGCAGTGCAGGACGAGCGCATGGGACCTCCATGCAGATACCTGTCTGCTCAAGGACCACTCCTATGGAAAACCATCTACACTGGCCGTACCACCTTCTTTCAGATTCTCAGACTTGCTGGCAAACATGCCACATACACTTCTTAACCATTAGCAGCTTCACACATTGTTTAACCAAAACAACAAAGGTTGGAGGGAAGAGTTAATATTGCGAGCTGGAAGGTCTGAGTCGTATGAAAACCAACCCAAAATACATCTGTTCCTCCAAAGAGGAACCTCTGACAGCTCTTGTCCCTGGGAGACCTCGGGAGTTGTGCTGATTCAGTGAAAGCAATTTCTCCCTTGGATTTCAGACTGGAGATAATGACATCAGAAAAACATCCAAGTGAAGGCACTGGTTTTTAGCCCTCAAGTACAGTATTTTACTTCTTTTTCCCCCAAAAAGATTTCAGAGCCACCCCAAAAAATAATATTTTCAGAGGTTAGCTGTACCAAGATCAGAGTTAGTATTTAACAGGCTCTCTAAAATGAACACCTTCCATTTCATACATGAAGTGACATCTTTTGGAAAAAGCTGGCTTTACTTCACTCCTGAATCAGCAACCACTTCTCCATCACTCCAAGCTTCTCATGGCGTGTCAGGTTTAAATAGAAAACAGCTTCCCCCTCCCTTATTTAAGGCTGTCACTGACAGTACTTTTGTTAAAACTGCTGATAGAGTGAATTCGGTGTATGTTTTTCTTTTTTTATCTGGCAATGTATATTTCCATGGTTTGAGCTTAATTTAATTTGGGCATATTAGGAAAAAAATCATGGTGCTTTAAACATTAGTAAAAAATATTTGAGACTGCTTTAATAAAAGGCAAAAGCTAAACTGAATGACTTGATATTGAGAGTAATTCCAATCATAGAGTAAAAGCTCTTTTCTTTAGCCATAAGCACAAAAAATGAAACTGATCCTGCATTTTCAAAAAGAACTTGCACTTCAGTCCAGACACACCACAATCACAGAAGCATGGAATGGTTTGGGTTGGAAGGGACCTTAAAGACCATCGAGTTCCAACCCCCTGCCGTGTTGCACATCAGCCCACACGTCGGTCTCTGCTTTAAATGCTTCTGTATTCAAATATTTCAGCAGTCTAATTTAAAGCAGATTTTTGTACAGACTGAAAAGAATTTACCAGACTGATCATTAATGACCACATACTTCTTACAATAGCCAGTTTATTCACTGCAGTTCATGAAAAAAGGCACACTTCCTAAACCCATCACAGGCATTTGGGATCTGCAGTCCTCGGGAGTTGCTGTTTTCCCTTTTTCCAGAAGATGGAAGGAAGGAAGCCCAGGAGGGGGATGTCCAGCACAGGGGCTGGCCTCCATCGCATCCTGCCGGGCAGCTCTGACTCCCAGGAGAGCCCAGTGGAGCCAGCCATGGCCAGCAGCCCTGAGATGCCGTGGCCAAGAGCTCCTCAGCTCAAGCCGGAGCATCTCACCCGCCGCCCCGTGTCCTCCCACAGCTGGCCGTTCCACAAAAACATTCATCTACATATCCGAACAAATTTGCAAAGCTGTTCCTTCCAGTAACTCGTTCGGCAGTCTCTGAGGGCAGAGCTGGCCAGCATCACCGTCTGACAAACGTCTGAAACACTACCCCAAATGAAGTTTCCAGATTTCCTTGGAAGTTACTCAAGACGTTGGAATCACAACCTGACTTCTCCCCAGAGGCTCATATAGCAACGTCTAACTGATAAACAGTGACCCAGAGCCACAAGTGGTCATTTAGATGTGATTATCAATTTACTACATCACCCTCACCAAAACCCCGGTAACGAAGGAGGCTTCCATCAGCCAGGACGGAAACAGGGCACGGGAGCTCTACCACCCCTTGGACTACAAATCTACAGTCACGCAATTTATTTCTTGTCTTACTAATAGGAAAGTCCTTTAACCTTCACAATATTGCCATAAATCTTTGATATAAGTATTACCCTTATCCAAAAGGCTTTCTCCTTCTATTAATTACAAAGCTTTTCCTGTTGCGAGTTAATTTCTCTTGCAACAGGGCTTCTCCAGATCCCATCTGTCACTTGGAGGATGCTGACTCAGTAATGGGTTTCCTTAACTGTGGGTTTATTTCCACCCTCCCAGAGCTGGCCACTGGCATCAGCAGTCTCACAGAACTTTGTGTTCACCCACAGAACATCTCAGGAACAGCAAGATTTGCTAATAAACTACCCCAAACACCCTCACCAGCAGCTTGTCTACAGCTGGAGCCCATTTTATGTGCAGAATCTTACACCTAGAACCTTATTCCGTAGAAGCTGGTAAACAGTGAGTGACCATTGTTCTGACCACAGATGGCTGAGAAAAAAAAAAAAAGAAAAAGGAAAAAGAAAGCAGATTTTATATTTCAGATGACACTGGATCCCTTCAATTGGGAAAGTCAGTGTGGAAGTCTGTAGGGACATCCCACAGGGGATATGAAGTATTCTGCCAGTTTCACAGAATTACTCGTGAATGGGACATATTAAGCTCTAACTGTGTTTCTATCAACTTCTTAAAGTCCTCAGAACTGCATTCTTGCCTATGTTCTTCTCACTCCCATCTCCCGCACAGCAGGGAATTCAGTCTGGGGACTTCAGCCAGCCATTCACAAGTAAAGACACTATTTCCAGCTGACGTTCTGTGACCAATCCTGCCTGTTTTCACCCCAACCCATTGCCAGCTTCCCAAATTGGAACCGTTTTGAGGAAAAAAAAGAAACCCATTGACTTTTCTTCAAAGGCATAGGCACAAGGAGCAACACTGTAAATTTTAAATGCACAGGCAAGACATTTGAAATGTTAAATGCAGAGACACCGGGGTCACCTCTCCATTAAAGAGAGCAGTTCTCTCAGGTATTGTAGATCTAACTGTGCAGAGAATAGCATCAGTCTGGATCCCCCTTTGGCAACACATTAGGAGCTAAGACATACAGTTATCTAAAGATCATGCTTTATCTAAATTAGAGGCTAAAAATATTAGCTATTCCTGACACATTACACAAGATTATATAAATCCAATAGTGACCCTTATCTGGCCACCATAACGCAAGCCACATGACCAGTGCCCAGGACCAACTCAATCACAGCTAACGACAATAGAGTGTTTTAATATAGAATCATAGAATGGTTTGGGTTGGAAGGGACCTTAAAGACCATCCAGCTTTGGGTTGGTGCCCTGGGCAGGGACACCTCCTACCAGACCAGGTTGCTCAAAGCCCCATCCAGCCTGGTCTTGATCCCCTCCAGGGATGGGGCAGCCACAACTTAAATATATAAATCTATATAATAAAATATATTTGCTTTTCTGCCACTTTGGAGAAGTTAAAACAATACCCACATGGGAGCACTACAGTTCAAAAGAAAAACAGTCACTGAGGAACAACAGAAAATGAGACTATTTCTGCAGATTATGACTTGGTCTCCAGAACAAACACCTTTGTTACTGGAGAAGGGGAAGCAGGGGACCGGTAGCATTGTGCACACTCTCCGTTGCTCAGGAGGGAAGAGACACCTGGATTTTCACCACAGGGGCCAACAGCATCGCATTCACCTGCAAGCAAACCAGGAGCAGTTTCCCTCTCCCACCCAAAAGGGGAAACCCTTTAAATAAGGAAAATTGTATTTGAAAATGTTGAAAAAGCAGGATCTCACATTAACGTTCAGTTAATGATATACTACCATCTGCTCATCTTTAAAGACGATACCATTTTATTGTTATTTTATCAAATTAAAGACAGCCTCCTCAGGAATGAACTTTGTATCAGAGGAAGGAAATCAGAATTACCTTTCTGGAGTACCCTAGTAACTCCCAAATAAGTTCAACTTAACAGTACTATTTTGAAACAAAAATACCTTGAGTGAGATCAAAAATTCAAATGAAATCAGACTGCATGCTTCAGAATTCTATGTAATTTGTCACAAGTTACCTGGATAAGCCTTCCAGGCAGGAAGGACTATGGAACGAAGAGTTAGATTAAAAACAAAACAAAAAAAAAAATCAGTTTTGTAACACTAGAATATTCAAGATAAATTTTACTAGATTGAAGAACAACTGAATATACAAGTATGACCATGGTTTTATTGTACAAAACAGGCAAAAGCAACTCAGAAATGAACTTCACAAAAGGAAGCCTAGAATATTTCACAATCACTTTACCATTAAAAAAAAATTGTAGTGTATCATGTTAGATAAGGCAAAGTTTTACGGGAAATTAATACAAGTTCTGATATTTTGACTGAAACAGCTTAAACACTTTTTGAACATGCATCACCTTTTTATGAGCACTGAGATGTATTGAAGAACATTGTAGAGGATGATAAAACTCAAACCCCTGCCCAGTAACTGCTGTTCTTTAGGCAAAGCCCCAGAGAAGCGTTCCCAGAGCAGTGTGTGGCTGCACAGGAGGTGACAGCAGAGCACAGCAACACCTATGCATCAGCCTCTACAGGTTTTGTATCCATAGTTGTGTGATATTTACTCACCTGCTGAATAATTTTGGAATCTTTTGGAAGGTTTTCCCTGGGTGGGACTTTTCCAAACAGCTTCCAACCAGGAGCGCTTTGGACAGCAGGTTTGAGTTCCTTTGTCCTTTTAGTGAAAAAGTTTCTGAAAAGAGAGGAGGGTTTTCTGTTTGTTATAAACATAAATAAACAAATGACATTTGTACCCACTTACATTTCTTTAAACCAAAGTTCACCACCGCAGAGATTTAGGGCTCAGAAAACGCATAGTTTTTTTTCCCTTGGCTTTCCCTTATGCTGTGAAGTAAGTACCTTGAGGTGGAGGAGCTTCCACTGCAGGTGCTTTGATGCCAATATATTTTACTTAACACTGAGTTTTACCTCCGAATTCTAAGTGACTTTATGCAGCGTCAGAGCTTTTAGTAACCCCAGACACTTTCTTAGATGTAAGCTGGCAGCACACACCAGCTCCCAGGCTCCTCTTTGGGGTTGAGTTTAGTGTATCTTATGGAGACTTATGGTGGGAGACTGAAAACAGCTGGAAATCACTGCATAACTTACAGATTTTAAAAAGAAATGGTGAGCTATTGCTTTTTCTAACATTTTCTGCAATGTTCACCCTTCAGCTTGCGTCACATGGACCAGAAAACCAGGGAACACGGACACAGCTTTGGTTTAGCGGGAAACCTTTGCCAGAGCCTGCAGCAATTGCACTGGGACCAGCAGATGACCCCGGTGCTCTCCTACTTCTGAGCAAGCCCACACTCGGGGGGTCGCATCAACCACCGTTTGCCCAGACACACAGCCCCACTGTGTGCCACCGGTCACGAGCTCCCACTGACCACACCATCTGTGGGAACTGAGGCACTGAAAGAAGTGCATTTATTCTGAATACTGGAAAGTTACTTTCCAGACAGAGGGATGAGAAGTTCAGCTGTCTGTAAGGTTACTTCTCAGGATGCTCATAGCTGACCTCTGAGCCAACAGAACATGGAGCGTTGTTCCTGGATGATGTTATTGTGCAGTGCTAACCTTGTACTTTCCCATTCTTCCTCTGCAAAGAGATCCCCACATTCATTCTTCACCTACAGCATTTGCTATACTTTAAAATACATTTCCTCCTCAAAGGGAAAGCATTCCCCTCTGTGCACAGGAGACAGTCTCTTGGCTTTGCCCAGACAAAAGCAGCTCCAACCGCCACCATCTCTCTGGGAAGTGCAACTCCAGAGCTGGGGGGGTTTCTGACCACACAGGGTAGTTTTGCAATTAGGAACTGTCAGTGTTTCTAAGACATGGCATAGCTTTTCAAATACAAACCATCTTTTCAATTCCCAGAATGGTGGTTTATTTTTGCTATTTGGGAAATGAGCAAACACCTGTCACAAAAACCCCGTCTGTGCGAGCCCGTGTGAGCGTGCTCCACAGACACACTGTGCAGGTGAAGGTCTGGCCACCTGAAGACCCTTCAAGCCTGCAGTTCCATATTCCTGCGTCACCATAGCTGAGTATGAAATGAGAATTACTACACTCACATGGGCATGTCTTTGCCATGTGCAGAAGGCAAAATGTACTTAAGAACACAACAGAATTTTTCCTCATACTCAAGTCTTGCCCATTCTGCTAAGGTCTTGTATGCCACAATTTGGAAATACCAGCAGAAAAACATCACTTGATTACAGACAATTAAGTCCTCTGCTTTAAACAAGACTTTTCAATAATTTACATCCAGAAACAAACGTAACTCAACTCTAAGCATAAATAATGAATCATTAAAAGGAAAACCAAACCTTTTTGGTTAGCCACTCACAAAGCCTGCTGAGCAACAAAAGGAGGATTCTATTTCTACATTTTAAACAGTTTATATACAGTACACCATCTGTAGGAATTGTGTGTAGGAAAAGTGTGTCCCTAAAGCCAGGACAGATGCTCAGAGTGCACAGAGTAATTATTTCTCAGCCCAATGGACAGGATGGCCCCATTACTTTAGATTTGAATTACACCACATCGTCCAGAGCTCTTTGCTCCCTTTCATGTGCTCAGAAGTGTTCTCTCACATTATTAGTTATGGCTGGAAAAGTGACATGAACATAAAAAGCAACAGAACCTAACCCAAAATCCCAGCTCATAGCTGTGAGAAGAGGACAATTTCTACCAGTTGGCTGCAGATGTTCTGCCATTTCTTGCATGGCCAGGAATATCTGCTCCAGCAAAGGCAAGGCTGGTGAACCAGCACCATACTCTAAGCCAAACAACACTGGAGGAACGAGACCCCTTCCTGCCTCATGCACCATGGCCAACCTATTTCAGCTCCACTACAGGGAAGTCCATTTCTCCTCCTTGCACCACTCGTGTCCTACACCCCCTCCTGCTCCTCAGTTCCCAGGCTCTCTGTACCTCACCCGTCAATTCGACCCACTAATCCCACAGAAAACCATCCAAATTTTTTCACTCCCTGGCTTAGTGAGCCACAGCAGCTCACAGAGGATCAAATAAATACCAGAAGCAGGGAAGCCACATTCCTTGTGTTCCTTGACAACAGCAGATTCTTCGATCAGCTCACCAAGCTATCTCAAGGAAGTACAGCCCAACTGAGCAAACTACCTACAACGCTCAGGGGTCACTCCCTCTCAGTCAGGGTGACAGTCTCCAGCGTTATCGGGGCAGCCCCCGTGCCCACAGCCCAAACGTTCCTGTACGAGATACGCTTTCAAGACAAAGCTGAGAAAGATTTCAGCCTTTGACACAGCCGACAAGTCTGTGAACTTTAGGTTCAAGCACGAGGCGAAGTTTTACTTTTGAAGGCTGTCCCAAGATTTGGCAATGCTTTACTACTCTGACCAGCCTGCTTAAACCTCATTTAGTATTTTCCCCTTGTGCTCCCTTTCAAGAGTTGGCTGTTGACTGCCCGATGGTGTAATGTAGTACCAAAGTACTCCTGTACGACTTCTGTAGCCACCCCGTGCCTCAGGCTCCTGCTGCGGTTAGCAAGTCACACTGCATTTTGTGTCACTGCTTCAGTGATAAATTGCAGAAATACTACGAAGTGCAAGAACGTGGCTTTGCTCTGTCAGACAGCTGCTATTAATACGCAAGGGCCCCACTCCTTCCAGCTTTGCCTGATGGCTTTGTGTTTCACAAAGCCAGGAAGAAACTCCTCAATCCACCACCCGGCTGTGACAGAAAGTGGAGTAGCTGACACCAACCACCCCTTTGCTGTTCCTGGAGCACAAGGACGAGGTGTGAAGCTGCCACCCTTCTCCCAGAGCATCCTCCTCAGCACATGGGACCAGGCCTCGGCGATGGGCAGCGCCGGCCTGGGTTTCTGTGGTTCCAGCGATGCAGAAGGGCTACAGATGTGCTGCTCTGTGTCTCTGCTGTCTCTTCTCCTTTACTTCTAGACAATCACCTGCTTTGCCTATAGCTGGAAGTTTGTTTAGACCAACAGAACTGCCCTGGGCAAAGGGGCTGGCTGGGTCCTGCACAAACAGCCAGACCAGCGTCTCTTCCACAGCTGGCTGGGTCCTGCACAAACAGCCAGACCACCAGCATCTCTTCCACAAAGAGACTTACACTCAGCCTTCAGCCAAAAACCTGCAGGATTTTATATTCCAGTCCTCTCTGAGAGGTTTGACCAGACCTGACTCACTGGCTGCAGTACTGGAGGGATCAGGCAGTGACCGCCTGAGCTTAATTTCCTTAGAAAACCAGGATAAAAAGGCTGAGAATCACAGCACAGTCAGGAGCTCAAAGCAAAGCCCACCACCCAGCCTAACAAACCCACTCCCTTCCCAGCTGAACAGCAAACAAGAGCAATAAGGGATATAAAAAAAAAAGGACAGGCATTATATCATAAACATCTCAGCAGTTCCCAGAAACTGAAGAGGAATAACAATTTTTTGCATCCACGTGAATGAAATGTGACCAAAATCCTTAAACTCCTTTTTTTATTCTTAAACAAACAAGACAAAACAGCCTAATGAATAATTGAACAGCCAGAAGAGCAAAAGCATAAAACTATCATTTTCTTAGAGGCCAGCTGTGATTAAAGCAACCTCCTTTGGTCGTTGTTTTCCATGTACAACATTCTCCTTTTAGTCCCAGCCCGTTCAGAAGAGAGGTCCCATTCACCCTGCCACACTGCTACATTGAGTCTGTAGGAAACTCTGTGACACAAAATGGGCAGAAGAGACCAAGGAATTAAAAACGTCTTCTGTGACATGAACGGGGGGAGAAGACGCTTTTGGGTTAAGTTTAAATGCCTCTGTAAAACTCTCCTTGGCAAAACAAGCTACGGCGCCAACAGTTTGTTGCACACTGAAGTGAACAGCAATGTCAGCTGCCTGGCTTGAGAAAGACTACACATAACCCACCCAAAAAAAAGCCCCTACAGAACTACAGCATTAGTTTAAGGAGAACCTACCTCAGGAAAAATCCTACTAGGACTATGAGACGCCCAATGCAAACACCTGTACCAAGGGAGAACATGGTTTTGTCTACCAAAGAGAGCAGAGAAATTGCTAATAATACTTTGGGTGCTTTGAATTGATGGACATTCTACATATGGCTCTAAGGTCTCACAGTTATTAAAAAGTTGGGAGCCAAGAAAAAAAAAAAAAGGAAAAGCTCTGATCATTTGTCTTCAAAGTTTTCTACAGTTTGTTTTGCTTTGGAGACTCCCCTTGCTTAAGTTGCCATTATATTTGTTATTCCCATGACCGAAAGACAGAAACTGGCAAACACGTCAACACAACTTCATGAAATAAATCATTCTTAGCAAAGCGTGAATGAAGAATCTACAGAGAAGCTTCTCATTTTAATTATAGGAATGCTTTTTCCTATTTATACCAAGTTAATTATGTCTCTAACTCAGGAAAATAGGATACTGTTTGAAGTTAGTCACAGATCTGGGTCCAGCTGCTCTCGCCTACTCTTTCCAATGAGCTTTAATTCCAATCAATTATAAGCATCCGCTTGTTCACTTAAGTTACAAGATTGCTTAGAGAAAGCAAAAAAAACGGGTCTGACAAAGACAGAAGGGTGCCCTAGGGACTTCTGGGGGGAAGCCTTAGCCCTTCTCTCCAGTTACCTTCCCAATACATCACCAGTGTGTTTCCTGCACCCGTTAGCAATGCTCTCTACCCAAATACACAAGTCTTCCAGGATGTCAGCAAGGACTAAGGCAGAGGCACAGCCAATACAGGGATGTAAATTAAGCCTGGTGAAGTGTCCCCCATCAATCAGGTTTCGACCTTTACACAAACAGAAGATTTAAAAAAAATCTGTCCCAAGAAGGACAGCTCATTCCCCACCTGATTCTCAGAAAAAAAACTGGTTAAGATGAATTCTGGAAAGCATGAATTTGTGAAAGCGGTGCTTTTGTCAGAGAGGAAGTACCTCTGCTGCTGTCCCCAGTAAGCTTCAAATCCAGGAATGAGAAAGTTTGCCAACTACCAGACACCTAAATTTGTCTAGTAAATACACAATTCATAAAGGAACAGTACATACACGTAGAACTACAAAGTATAATTAATCTTTAAAAGATGTTCAGAACCACTGTGGCTTTACCTCAGCCCTGGATACTACCTGCTGCTTGCCCATTTTGGGGTTACTGTTCTGCTCTGCACATGCTGCTTTGGGGGGTAAAGTACAGTTCAGCCAAGGTAATCATCATGGCTTTAATTCTGCTGTCCCCATAACACTCCTGCTCTCCCTGGTAACCACTCTCTACCCAACAGCAACCCACTGGGGCTACCCAAAAGCGGTAAGTAACCCAAGAGCGGAGTGTGGGGCTGTAAGGTGCTGTGTGAGACCACAAACCATCGAGCAGTGTCTTTATGTGGCTGTTTTATGAATCACACTCCGGGGTGTGAAGCAGCGACAGTGAAAGAAACCACCTAAAGCTCTGACCACAGCAGCAGCACAGTGGAGAGAAGCGACCGCAGCCTCGTGGTTTGCCTCTGCCCCACACACCTCCAGAGCACCCGAGGCATCCCACCTCCCTCGCCCAGAGACAGAGAGGGAGAACAAAAAGACAGCAGGTTATTTCTCAGTTAGAAACCGTTAGCATTGATTTGACAGGCTTAATGATTTGGCACAAATACAACTTAAGATCCCAGAGCCTAATATTACACCTAATACCTACCTAAAAAAAAAAAAAATCATGGATGTAAACTTTCCCACGATCTTGGAATTAATTATTCCTGACAACCTCAAGGGCACAGCCACGGCTCCTGTCACAGAGCTCGGGAAGATGCTGGGGCTCAGAGCTGCCTGCCTTCCCCCCTGCCTTCTCTCAGCTTTCAGACAACAGCAAAATTATTTTAAAAGAATTTCCATTTACAATTAAGACCATTAGAAAAAAAAACAAACTATGGGAGCTACCAAATTTTAGACAGTTCGCAAACTAGGCAAAGAGCATTACAAAGAGCCAAGCTTCCTAAATAAGATGCTCCAGGCTGCTGAACTACCGCTGTTTGGCACCTGCAGGACCTCCTCTCCCACGCCGCAGGAGCAGGGAGACGTTCTGACACCACACAAACCAACCACACTTCCTCAGTGAGCACTCTTGACAGCACACAGCCACGGGTACAGCTTACACTCTGGGTAGCACCATCATCTCTGGCTCCGTGATCATCCAACAGCACAAGCAGCCACCTGCTGAGAAGCTCCTCGAGGAGGTATGGTTGCTACCAACACTCAGCCACAGGACAGTTTTTATACAATATGAGTCCTCATTACTGAGAACTGAGGTGTTTCCTTTTCTAAGAACTAGAGAAAAAGCCACTTATGATGGCAACCGTCAGTTTTGAACTGAGCAGTTTGTTGTTTTTTTTTAAAAGTGAGGTCTGAGCTTTTAAAGTATCAGAAATGGTTCAGAAGAACTAATTACTCAAAAAAAGATGAAAAGAAAGTTTTATTGCCACTTTTCTAAGCAATGGAGACTACAAACTCCATCCATAGATACAAACTGTATCTAGAAACAAATCTATCAAGGAAGAGAACTTTGGGGTTGTTAAGCAAAAATAAATCTTTAAAAGGGTTTTTTATTACTAGATCTCACTTTTGGCTGCTCAGATGAGATCAGCTGGAACTCAGGCACTTTTAGGAACGTCCAGGCAGAGCTGAGTGTGAAGTCTCTGAAGCCAGTCCTGGTCACCAGCACAGGCACCAGAGGCACGGCCGGCTGGGCTATGAAATTGGCTCCCTGGCAAACCCTTTTTTTCACTGAGGTGTCAGCACTACAGCTTTTGTCAGGACAGCAACAACTATTTTTTTCCACGTTATTACCCAAACCTTCCCTGAAAACAGCAAACGTCAGTGTGTACTGACAACAACTTCTACTGCAGCGCCAAGTTCAGTCTTTTCTGAGGAAAACTCTCTAGAATTTC
The DNA here is from genome assembly GCF_001431845.1 of Calidris pugnax. NCBI lineage: Eukaryota > Metazoa > Chordata > Aves > Charadriiformes > Scolopacidae > Calidris > Calidris pugnax. The sequence goes on along the minus strand of NW_015090784.1, from coordinate 382,206 downwards.
ATTAAGGTATTGTGCTGGGGCAAAAGGCAATGAGGACCGATGTCACTGGTCAAAGTGCTCAAGTCATAAGGCAAAGGGAAGGCGATACACTGCAGTCCATGCACCGGGGGTGAAAAAAGGCTGTGGGAGGGAAAAGCACTAACAGGAGCTAATGGGAAAAGGGGGACATCCCACCCCCGAAACAAAGCGGAGGCATCAAACGTACCCTTAACTGCCACTGTCCTTACCCTCAGGCAGGAATCCCTCTCTCCTTCTCCTGAGGGTTGGCAGGAGGGGACTATTCCTCAATTTGGGATCCTGCCTCGAGATCAAACCTCTTCTACATCAATTCTCCAGTTAATAGATTTTATCTTGTTCTGTCTCCTCCTAACACTGGGAGCACACCCCCCGTGCTCTCAGAGACTGTCACACAGTGACCGTAACCCCGGGGCTTCGGAAAATAGAAACTGCTAGAAATTTGGAAATTAACCTCCCCTCTTCAAACAAAATACAAGTAATACAGAGTATGCTATAAACTGTGCTATAAAGTCAAGATGCACTTCCTGTGCAGTACATTAAAGAGCGAGCCGTGCCACAGAGCTCCCGGGTAACGAAGCTGGATGTCCTAAAGTTTTCAGGTTTTTTGGGCCAGAAACTTCACAGGGCTTCACAGAACCCAAGTTGATTTGAGCACAAAGCCGAGCCCCTGAAGCTTTCCACGCCGTGCTTCAGAACAGACAAACAAACAAACTGCATTGACGGTGCGGGCAGCACCGACGGCTTCGTGCTTCCCCGAGCCACCGGAGCCGGTCCCGTGTCCCCGCACGGTGCCGCCCGCCCCGGGGACCGAGCACCCCCCGGCCTCCAGCCCAGGCGGTCTGTGGCACCAGGAGGCCCACCACCACCTCCCTCCCCGCCGGGGGAGACACCCCACCGGGGCCGGGACGGCTCCCCACGGAGCGACGGGACGCCCTGGGTTGTGAGGGACCTTACAGACCACCTTGTTCCAGCCCCCCCACGGCCCCACAGCCGGCCACGCACACACACCACCCCCCCGGGGGACCGGGGAGCCCCGCCGGCCCCTCCGCCGCCTTACCTGGAGAAGAACTCGGCGAAGCTGCTGCCGGCGATGCCCGCCCGCCGGGCCCTCTCGGCCGGCTCCTGCGGCGGCGCCGGTGCAGCGGGGGCCGTCCCTCCGTGGGGCAGGTGCTCCGGGGCGCTGCGGCGGCGGCTCACCTCGTACGTGTTGCGGGAGTTGAGGTTCACGTCGGTGAAGCCCGGGGCGGCCGGGGACGGGGCGGGGGGCTCCGCCGCTGGGCCCCGGCGGGTCCGCACGCCCGGGGCGGC
>NW_015090784.1:379678-380265 GCF_001431845.1 Calidris pugnax | reverse complement strand
GGGAAGCCACCATAGAGAGGCGGGGCCAGAGGGGCGCGCCCGGCGCGGCCACTTCCGGGACCATAGAGATGCCAACGAGACAGGATCTCCCCCGCCGGAGAGGAGCCGCGCGGGCCATGCCCACCCGCCCGCTCCTACCGTATTCCTGCTAAACGCTCGCCGCGCGCAGTATCTACCGCATTCCGCCGGCGTGCCGCGCACTCACCGCCATGGAAGAGCCGGGCCCCGCCGCCCGCCCGGTAACCGGGCACACAGACGCACCGTGCCCGGCCCGGCCGCACACGGGGCACACACACACACAGCCCCCGCCGCGGCGGCAGCGGACGCTGGGGCTTATGGAGAGCGTCCGGTCGCTTCGCTGCTGACCGTCTCTGGAGGGCACGGCAGTAATAGCGAGAGCTCTGAGCGCGGGGAAGGCGGCAGCGCTGCGCCAAGAGCGGCGGGGGACGGGGGGGATGCGGGGACCCGGCACCGGAGCCGCCCCCAGCGGGGAGCGGGGTGTCGGTATTCACCTCGGAGCCGGGGAAGGGGGGGGACCGGGGGAGGGGGGTAGGAGACCCCGGTCAGGGCACGGCGCGGCCACCCCC
>NW_015090784.1:373116-379620 GCF_001431845.1 Calidris pugnax | reverse complement strand
ACCCCCCCCAGCCCCCACTCACGGCTGGCAGCCGGGGAAGAACCCGTCCGTGGCGAACCCTTGGCCAGAGAAGCCTTCCATCTGGTAGCCCCCACCTTCACCCATCCCACAGCCCCCCCCGGCCCCTGCTTTTAAAGGCCAGGGCAGGGGGGCCATGCCCAGAGAGGGGCCTCACCTGCCCCGGGGAGATGGGCAATAGCTGTGCTCCTTTAGTGCCCTTTTTTTTTTTTTTCCCTTAAAAATTGTGGGCTGTTTTAGAAAGAAAGATTTAAACTGGGAATCTTCACCCAAACAGAAAGTTGATGCCCTTCGTTGTGTTACAACTTCTTGTTAGACTTTGCAATGTAAGGCCCGCTGGGCTTTGCTTTAGGAAATAAAAACAAACAAACAAATAAAAAATTGAGTTTGTGATTTTTTTTCCCCCCTTCTTGTCATCAGGTAACTGTGCTTCTGAGCTCAGGTGTGCAACACTGGGTGTTTCACATGTAACAAACGAGTGATTTTGGCTTGAGTAGCTGCCAATGCTTGGGATTTCAGAGGCTGGAGGAGAAATAAAATTGGTGGGTTTTTATTTTATTTTTTTTTTGCCTTGCCTGCCTTGATAGCAGGTGTGCAGCTTCCTCCTTCCAGTTAGTCTCCATCTGAGTTGCCTGGGGTTTTGTTTTGGGTTTTTAGGACCAACAGCAACTCTTAATTTATTTATTTCATCCACTAATTACACCCATTTTGAATTACTTACATTCAGCCTCTTATATTTAGTATATACTTAAATACTTATTCAGTATATTCAGAAATATACTATTTCCAGGCAGGATCTCAGTGTGGTCCTTACCCTACAGCAGTAAATATTTTTCTGGGAGCTCATTCAACTGCATGAACACCACTTTGCACTTTTCCCACCAACATTTATTGTCCCACGCGCTGAGAGTGTTTTGTAAGTTTTCTGTTTACTCTTCTAAAGTTATTATGTAGTTGATAAAGATTTGTTAGTGTGTCCCCCCCCCGCGGTGACTGCAACCTTATCACAAATTCCTGTCTCAGGCTTGTGCTCTGTTTGCTTGCTGTGTCACTGAGACTAATAAAATCATTTCTATGACTGGTAAAACATAAGCAGTAAAAAAAATAATGGTTTCTTGGAATTCTTCCTTTTAATTTCTTGCCAACTCGTATTGTATATGTATTCTTTTAAAGAAAAGTGTTGTAATGCACATTGAGGGCTTTGAGAACAGGACTCGGTCTTCGCGTTCTCCAAACACATTCTCTTTGCTTCACAGACTAAATTCATATAAACTTTTTAGGAATAATCTAATTGATCTGATTTTATGCTGCCCCAAACTTACAGGTGCTATATATATATTTATATACACAGCACGGGTGTAAAACGTCTGCTGAGGCTGAGGATCGGGTCCTGGGCACTCAAATTCTACCCACTAAGGGTAGTGGTAAGAAAAGCGTACTAAGAAAAACAGACGAAACTTGAAAAATTCTTTCCTGCTGAATTCAGTGAGAACTGAAGTGGGCTTAGGACCACTTGCAGATGAAGCCTTTTAATTGAATTTTGTTATAAACTATTTTCTTGTGAGATGAGCAGCACGGAAGCTTCCACGGGAAGTTGAAGAAATTGTCACAGGGTGTGTGAGAGCAAACGGTAGAGAGAGAACAGCTTCTCAGAGATGATGCTGGTGTGAACAGACCATCCCAGGCCACGCGTTCCCCTTCCTAACTGCCCTCGGCTGTGCCGTCCCAGCTCGTTGTGTGGCACTGCAGGGGGGCACACTCAGAAGGTGATATGGCTGAAAAATAACTTCATGTTTTTTGCCCCGTTCCCCTGCAGCCCCAGCAGCCCCCCTGGTTCCACAGCCCCTGGAGCTGGGGGGTGCAGGCAGGGGAATGAAGAGCTGGAAGCAGGAGCTCCCTGCCTGGGTTCCCAGCTGGTCGCGGGTGCTGAACCAGGTCGGGACCAGTCGAGCAGGAGAGGATCCCTAGAAGAACAGGTCTCCCTTCTCTTGGGCAAACAGAGGAGGAGGGAGGGGCTGGAAAGGGTAAGGTCCAGTTCACTGCTCTGGGATTCAGGGTGCTGGAGGGGCAGAGAGTCCCCTGGGAAGGGCCAGGAGCAGCCAGGGCCCGTGGGGTGAGTCACGGGCAGCGCAGGAGGGGAGAAAACTCCCAAGTGTGTTATTTAGTAAGGCCGTTTGTTAAGTATACGCACTAAGAAATAGTAAAGTTTATCTATTTATAAAAAACACCGTGAGACATTTGGCACCATGGATGGATAGGAATGAGGAAAAGGAGCAAAAAGAAGAACTGAGGCGTATATTTACTATGTGGATATATCACCTTCTAGTTATGCGGTGTCGCATCCTACACGTATCCCAAGCTATTTTCCAGACAGCGCTGGAAGTGTTTGTTGCTGAGTTATTCTATACAGTTTTTATGCAATTCTTATCCCTGGGACATCCCAGTCCAGCAGCGCATCAAGTGATGGCTGTAACGCAGCCATTAGGCTGTTCATAGGCTGAATTTGGGGACAGTGGAACACTTCTCATTTCACAGTCCCAGGGGTATAACTCATTTTACCCAGGGGTATAACTCATTTTACCCTGACTCAACGTTAAGAGCTCCTCACACATTGTGCCACCACTTCTCCACGCAGTGGCTTCCACAGATTAAAAGGTGTGGGATCTTCAAAGAAAGAAGAATGAATATAGGGTTGTGGAACCTGCAAAAGGCTTTTATCTGCCTCCTGGCACCACTTCTGCCTTGCCTACATCCTGTCTACCCAATGGCAGTTATTCCTCAGACCCAAGATACCCGAGCACCAAGCCTTACTGGTGGCAGTGGCGTTGGTCCTCTCTTCAGGACAGACACCTCTGTGCATCCTCTCCACGCTGTGTGACGGTGTCACCCGACCAGCTCCGGCAGCGGCTGCACGCGGACCTTTAACTGCATGAGGGACTGGAATGGCCCTTGTGAAACACTGAAATTCAGTGGCCGCCGTGTCTCACCCCGCTGGGTGCTGGAACGCTCCCCAGCCCACTGCCAGGCTGTGGTCACTGAAGCATCCTCTCCACGTTGTGTGACGGTGTCACCCGACCAGCTCCGGCAGCGGCTGCACGCGGACCTTTAACTGCATGAGGGACTGGAATGGCCCTTGTGAAACACTGAAATTCAGTGGCCGCCGTGTCTCACCCCGCTGGGTGCTGGAACCCTTCCCAGCCCACTGACAGGCTGCGGGTCACTGAGTCTCTGAAATAAGGAAACACAAAACTAAACAAAAAGTGACACGGCAGCAGCTGCCTGAAATCCCGTAAAATCAAATAATTAGGAAACACAAAACTAAACAAAAAGTGACACCGCAGCTGCCTGAAATCCCTTAAAATCAAATAATGTTGAGCAGAGATTAAGTTACACTTAACACTGTGCCCAGCACTGTCCTGTGCAGGCAGAAAACCCATTTGCAGTCCTCCCTTTGCAAATATCACACTTCCCTCGGAAAACTATTTACACGTCGTGGGGACACGGGCGAAAAATCAAGGAGAACTCACACTGATTTTCTGCATAATGTCAAATTTGCATATTCTGAAGCAAACTGAAGAGTTCCATTCCCAACTTGACCAATAGCTTTTTGTCACAAGTGTTGGACAAATTATTAATTTTTCGTAGAGTCTGAATCTGATCTGGTTCTGTCCCATCACTTCTGTCCCAGCAGTTAGTAAGAGCAGAATTCAAAGATTTTTGGTTCTGCGAAGTGCTGTGTGTGCCCTCTGCTGGAAACATGTGATGGATTGCATTTCATCTTCATTTTAAAGCTTGTTTTATAAATGCAATGACAGTCAACGAAGCATTTGTATCCTAAAGTATATAGAGGTAGCATTTTGAAATAGTCAACACTTTATTTCAGACTGCTTTTCACATTATTATTATCTTGATTACTTTACTACAGATTAAACACGGTTAAAGCAGCGTAGGTGCTGATTGCTACAGCAAGGTAATGTGTTCTGCATTCCTGTGTCAAAAGCCAAATCAAAAAGCTCCTTCCTCTGCCTCTCTGGAAGAAGGCAGCCACTGTCAGGAAACACCTGAGTAGCCGGACACGGCGCTTTGTTCCACAAAGTGCTGGTTTTGTGCTGGGCGACCCCAAAACCAGCCCACAGCACCGAGGGCAAGGATTGCACCCAAACCCTCCTCCTACCCCCCACACGAGGGGCTCCCCCGGCGTTACCCCCATCCGTGCTGCCGTGTGCTCTCCGTGCGTGGTGGTGATTTTTTCCCAGATGGAATGAGCCTGCAGATGCTCTGGAGTCCCAAGAGACAGTTCCATCCAGCCCAGCAGCACCTTATACAGTATTTTTCTTACACCCTTCCTATTCTGTCCCACGTAGGATTAATTCAAGAAAGAGCTACAGGCCTTAAAATCAAAATTTACAGCATTTTCAGCTCACGGCACAGGCTGGTTTTCACACAGTGTTGTGCTTCCCCCCGTGTCTCTCTCTCCTCCTCGACAAGCTGACACTTCTCTCCAGCCTGCCCAAGGCTTCTATTCCTGGCTTGGCCACTGACTCACTGCAGAGCTGCTGCATTCACACCTCGAGCTCAGGGCCCCCGCTCCCCGAGACGATGAGTGTGTCTCTGGATGCTTTCTGCAGGATAAGAGCATTTCTGATCTCTCCCTCCATGTGGATTCTTTAATAAAGGCTGAGTCTGCGCTGCCACCTTCCCATCGGCAAGGGCACGAGGAGGGGATCTGACTTCTACCCAGATCCCTGATTACAACCGTAGGAAATCAGTTTTTCTAGACATCTACCACTCAGTCAGATTCGACTTCAGCCAACAGCCTCAAAATCTGGAGGTAGGGCACTTGCATAAATACATATGCACACAAACCAGCACAATCACACACACTTCCCTTGGTAATAGATGCTAAAAGGGAGCTAGAGATATTTGTAGAGCATAATGAGATCCTGGAGCCACACAGAGACACTGAAAACAGTAAGGATAATGCTAGTTGCCTTCTGCTGCACAGCCTCGTAGCACTGCTGGCCCCGGAACATGCAAAAGCATTGCTTTCCTTTTAATGCCAGGTTGCCCTCATTCCATCTGCTGTTGCATTTACAATTCTTCACAGATGTATTCTGTTCTTTGGGGTCATTTTACTGATTGTTAAATAAATGTATTGAGTCAAATTAGCAAAAAAAAATCTTACAAATTTAGTCCTTAGTATTGGAATGAAAATCCGAGACCTTCTCTGTTTGCAGGTGTGGGCAGAATCCACGTGTGGGGAACTGGAGGTGGCTGCAGATAAGCCAAGGTGTGGAGCTGGCTCTTCTATTCCAGCCTGTGTCATTTTGACACCTACTGCTGTTTAACCAAAGTATGTGTTTTATCAGCAAAGATTCTAGCTAAATTGTTCAAACTATTAGTTAGTCTCATAGACAAACACATTAACAAGAAACGTATCTCAATTTTCAGTGTCAGAGCAGGAATAACAGTGGCCGCATCGCGAGAGCTGTGGTCTCCAAGGCACAAAGCAACTTGGATCTTAAAACCCACGACCAAATGTTAACAATCTGCTGGGAACTGGTATGATCCAGCTACTTTAGCTTAAATATGCTGATTTTTGCAGGCTAAGCTGCCAGCTTGGCTGTTCAAAATTTGTGTAAGAAATTTCCAGTCTCTGCTCTAATTACCAAGACTATCAGAAGAGACACTTACTGGCCTGAAAATTATCTGTGTTGGCACAAGTGGATGAAGTCATTTTAATTAGGAGGCAAAAAGAAAATATAAAATGCCTCATCTAAAAATAAATACCTGTTTGCTATGTTAATTAACTACACGAGTTGGTATTTTCTGTTCGCATCCCAATCTCTTTTTTTCTCACAACAGGATCACCCCCTAAATCCCTCCAAATAAAGGATTATACCCTGTTGGCGTTAGGATACTTCACTGTAAGTAGGCTGAAAATACACAAGACGTTTACACAACGACATGTATATCATTATAACAGCAAATGAAAGATTATTGAACTACACCAGAAAACATCTTTGGCTGAAAAATAGGGAGGCAGGTTTTGGGTGCCGGTGCCTGAGGAAAGGCAGGAACAACCTGCTGCCAAAACGCAACAAACCCAAACCCGAGGCGTCTCCGGTTTCTATGCTTTTAGCGACTTTCCGTAGGATCCCGATTACCGACCCGAAAAATAAACAGCCAAATGCCGCTCGGTGCACACAGAGCTCCCGGTGCCCGGGGCTGAGGGAGGCGAAGCGCTCCCCACTTTGGGGAGCCCGCGTTGGGAGGTGGTCCCCCGGAGGAGGAGGAGGAGGAGATGCTGGGGAAGCGCCCTCCGTCCCTGGGGACGAGCCCGAAGCGCCGCCCGACAAAGGGCTCCTTCCCCGGGCGCTGCTGCGGGGAAACCCGCTCCGGGCGGCGGCGGCGGCGGCTCCGGCCCCGGGCCGTCCCACGCCGGCCTTTCCCTCCCCCGCCCGGCAGCGAGCCCCGTCCGACGGC
>NW_015090784.1:366643-372810 GCF_001431845.1 Calidris pugnax | reverse complement strand
CCCCGCCGCCGTGAGTAGCCCCGCGGTGACCAGCCCCGCCGCCGCGGGAGGAAGCTGAGGCAGGGGCGGACAGAGATGCCGCTCCCGCCCGCGGTCGCCTTCCCAGCCCCGCACGGCGCCGGCTGCCGTCGGTCCCGCTGCCTCCCGGGGGGGCGTCCCGCCGGCGGGTCCCGGGGCAGATCCCCCCATGGGGAGCGCGGGGGCTGTCCCGCGGGCGCTGCGGGCCGTCACCGGGTGCGTGCTGGGCGCGCTGGTGCTGGGCACGCTGGTGGGCAACGCGCTGGTGTGCCTGGCCGTGCTGCGCTCCCCACACCTCCGCGCCAAGGTCACCAACTGGTTCGTGCTGTCGCTGGCCGTCTCAGACCTCTGCGTGGCCCTCCTGGTGATGCCCTGGAAGGCGGTGACGGAGGTGGCCGGTGGCTCCTGGCTCTTCGGCAGCCGCTTTTGTGACACCTGGGTGGCCTTCGACATCATGTGCTCCACCGCCTCCATCCTCCACCTCTGCATCATCAGCCTGGACCGGTACTGGGCCATCGCCAGCCCCTTCCGCTACCAGCGCAGGATGACGCGGCGCCTCGCCTGCTCCATGATAGCCCTGGCCTGGGCCCTCTCCATCCTCATCTCCTTCCTCCCAGTGCAGCTACGCTGGCACAAAGCCACGGATGTGAGCTATCCAGGCTCCTGGCTGCCCGGAACCCCCCGCTGCGACGTCAGCCTCAACCGCACCTACGCCGTCACCTCCTCCCTCGTCAGCTTCTACATCCCCGTGGCCATCATGATCATCACCTACACCAGGATCTACCGAATCGCCCAGGCCCAGATCCACCGCATCTCCACCCTGGAGCGAGCAGGGGGCCAGTGGCCATCTCAGGGCAAGGAGCCCACCTCCTCTTTGAGGAGCTCCCTGCGCAAGGAGACCAAGGTGCTGCAGACCCTCTCTATCATAATGGGAGTCTTCGTGTGCTGCTGGCTGCCCTTCTTCCTGCTCAACTGCCTGCTGCCCTTCTGCCAGCCCAGGCTGGAGAGTGACCGTGAAGGACACTCACCCTGTGTCGGCCAAACCACCTTCAACATCTTTGTGTGGTTTGGCTGGGCCAACTCCTCGGTGAACCCGGTGATCTACGCTTTCAACGCAGAGTTCAGGCGGGCTTTCGGCAACCTGCTGGGCTGCCGGCGCTGCTGCTGCGGAGCCCCCCGAGCCGCCGTGGAGAGGGTCAACTTCAGCAACGAGCTGGTTTCCTACCACCGTGACACCACCTGCCAGAAGGAAGGGGCTGCCCCCTCCTCGGTGCCCCCCGCTGCCATCACCGCCTGGGAGCAGCCCGGACACCTGCGGGGAGAGGACAGCGGCGAGGAGATGCCCGTGGAGAAGATACTGGTGGCTTCCCAGGCACAGGCTGACCCCGGCAGCAGCCCCAGGAGCCCACAGGTACCAGCCGTCCTGCCACGTGGCTTGGAGGCAGAGCTCTCCCTGGAAACCACTGCCCCCAGCACGGGGCTGGGGGGCTGTGAGGGACCCCACCACCCCGAACTGGAGGGATGAGGGATGTGTGGTTCTCACACCCAGGCATCCCACAGGGAGAGCTCACTCTGCCCACACCTGAGACACGACCCTCTCCTAACAAAGTCCCATCCCAGAGGGATGGGGACCTGCTGCTCTGACCCCAGAGGGAGGACAGGTCTATGAAGCCCACCCAAAAAGCGCAGAGCAACCCCCTGTTAACACCTCCCGCAGCCACCTTCACCCCTTCCTTTCTCTCACAGTCACTAGACATTCCCTGTGCATCTGTCCACCTCCACGCTTCAATCAAACTTGTGATACTTAGTAACAACAGTGAGATAATTAGATCAAAATGAAAACAACACATAGTTTGGGACTCTATAATATAATCTCACATAGACAAATCAATTTAGACTGAGCTTCGTTGCTAAAATCCATTTTTTCCCCCCTCTCCTAGTTTCACATCATACACGTGCATAGTTCTGGCCTTCAAGCTCTGTGTTTGCATTTACTTCTGGGTTTATTTCAAAGCCATCTGTCTGGATTTGCACCTCTGAATCTGCGTTTAGGCTCTTCAATAAAAATGGCTCCATTATAACATCGCTATATTTCGTGGAGTCAAAAGGCTGCTCAGAACTGTGGAAAATCCAGTTGCTTTTATGTCGCACCCCACACACAGTTCCAGGTGCTAAACTTTGCCATCCAGGCCTAACGGTACCGGGCGAGGGTCTTCCTCATCATAAAACGTTAGAAAACGTGGTATTCTTCCCATCCTTCCACAAAGCTGGTCCTCAAAACAAGGAGTTACCAGTCCCCTCCCTGGACCCGTTTGGTGGCTGGTGGGTGGCAGAGGGGAGGAGCAGCAAAAGGCAGAGCAGAGGGACGGCAGGAGAGAAAACCCTGGGGGAACCTGAGATCATTCCTGTGCCAGTCAAAGGGCTCAACACTCATCCTCCTTCCCCTGGGCAGGAGCCTGCTGGCACTCAAGGCCACGCATGGAATTAGTATTATGCACAGCAGCTGCCTTTTTTTTTTTTTTAAGTTATTAGTGATAAAAGCTGTCAATTAATGGAAAAGATTTACCCTCTGACAGGGTTGCCCTGCCTATGGGAGCTGTCTCGCCCAGGAACTAGTCTGGACTTAATACAGCGTGATGGAAACTTAGTGTACGGCAGCCTGGGCAGCAGGAATTAAGCAGTGAATATATACGAATAATGTTTTCTCTTAAGAATAATCAGAAATGCATGATAGCTTTGATTTATGAAGCCATATCTGTGTGAAGAGTGGAGAAAGCTATTTGTGTCAGTGCTTGTGGCTATAGCTTAAGTACAGGTTCGTTAATAGGTCAAACTGACCTGAAAATAAATGGATATTTACCTAAAGAAATAAAAAAAGGTCTTCGCTGAAGCTTTTTAAAGGAACAATTTAAAATTGCTCTTTGTAAGTGATCTAGAAATAATTGTTCACAACTGTATATATATTTTTCTTATCCCTCTGATCCTAAGCTGATGCCTTAGCATTTCAGCAGAGCTTTAGTTTCAGTGAGAAAGAGCTGACCTAGGTAGCACAGAGAGACATCTGTCACAAAACTCAGCTGCCATAAGAATCTGCTGCTTTGCTTTTGCCAAAGCCCTGCCTCTCGCGTTGGATTTCAGACGATGCACCCACACACCCATATTAGGTGTATTTCAACCATTTGAGTATTTCTCAGGGAAAATTCTTTTGTGAAAAATTCTCTGTTCTCCATAAACTGTTTTTTCCCCTCCCCCGGGGGGTGGAGGTGCCTTTCTGGATGTTAGGTGTTATCAGTCCGGCCCCCCCGGACTCTGATGTACTTCAGCGGTTCCCTCACCGTGGCTGCAGACTCCCCCCACGGAGCTCCTCACTCTATGTAGCCATCCTTATAATTAACTCACTTTCCCGAGTGCTCTCCCCTTTCCTGCCGCGGAGGGACACGGGGCAGGATGCACCCCCCGGGCACGGGCTGCTCCCCAAATCGCTGCTTCCCTTCAGGACGGATTTGTGTTTGCACCCAAGGCTGGCACAGAGGGGTGCACCCAGGCTTGTCAGAATTGTGACTTTTCCTGGGTTTTTTTGAGAAAAAAAAAAAACTTATGGTGATGCTGATCGGGACTTGTTCTCCCTCACCAACCTGTGTCTAACTGTGTGAGCCGATGCAGGCAGGACGCAGGACCAACCACAAAACCATGGATTAAGGGCAAAGAACAAATTTAATGTCAATACCTCATGGATCGGGGAACCTCTGAAGCAGCCCCCGGGCAGAGGGAGCAGGCAGGGGACACAGGCAGCGCGGAGCCAGAGTCCTTATTAGCAGGAGAGTCCTCGTTAGTGAGGGAGCTCCCACTTGCTGCTTGGGGCTGGATTATTCTTAATTATTCTTTTTATACATAGAAAACCCTTGATCTTATTAAATAGCAAACTAGTAATCTCTCTTTCACCGCATCCTGATTTTGAAGGGACAGTTACAAGATGTTTACTTTAATTTGTGACATTAAGGCCAGCCGTAAGCTGAGTTCCTGTTTGTAACAATTCTTTACTCTAAAGTGACATTACAAGTTTAATAAATGACGTAAATCTCTCTCCGCGATCTGAGCAGGGCTATTTATAAAGCACTGAAGTTAAAATAGCTGTGCAACAAAGGAAATACATAGCACAAAACCTGCTGCAATAAAACAGATCCAAACCTTAAAACGTAACGCGAGTTAATTTACACGTTAATTTAATGAAAAAGATCTTAAAGTATTTTATTCTGGATTTATTCAAGGATTCAGGCAGGCAGAGATTTCTGCTGGGCTTTGATCTCTTCAGCAGCAGGGCAGGAATCCCGGGCGTGTTGGATAAGGTGCCCCGAGTCCATCCCAGGGCTGTGTTATCCGAGTGCGGATGTTCTACTTGTTGAGCACACAAAACTAAGTGACAATTAGCGTGATAGCTGTGTTTTCCAGCACCCCAACATGTGAGTCACTTGAGTGTATTTACAGTCCTCCTCGCCAGTCTTCCCTTACATTCCCTCACTGCTCATTCAATCATTTCAGAAACCCAGGGCTCATGCTCATATTCCCCTTCTCCCAAGCAAACTGGCCACTGGCCAGGAGAACTGGCCACCCATGGACTCTGCCAGCAGTAGTTGCAGTGCACACACATGGGTGCAGCACGGAATGAATCAAGATGCTGGGGAAAATGTATGTTTATCTTCACGAACCAGAGGAGCAGGATTCCATCTTGAGCCAGTTTTATTTTAGTTTAGGTAGTCAGAGGACATTTCAATTTGTAAAATTTGCGGGCTCATGCTCATATTCCCCTTCTCCCAAGCAAACTGGCCACTGGCCAGGAGAACTGGCCACCCATGGACTCTGCCAGCAGTAGTTGCAGTGCACACACATGGGTGCAGCACGGAATGAATCAAGATGCTGGGGAAAATGTATGTTTATCTTCACGAACCAGAGGAGCAGGATTCCATCTTGAGCCAGTTTTATTTTAGTTTAGGTAGTCAGAGGACATTTCAATTTGTAAAATTTGCAGAAACCGTTGCTAGGTTCCCCCTTTTTTCTTTAAAGAAACTTTTTATAGCGTTCTCTGCAGTTCAACAGTTTAATGTACAGGTGTCAGAGCTCAATCTGAAAGGAACTCCAGGTTTGGTGGACTAATAAGCTAAGGCACATGATGTGCCTTATGCTCACCAGAGCCTCGGAGGGTCTTAAAAGTCACAATGCTGTTCTTTATAATGCCTCGTGGTACCCACAGCCCTAAGTAAGATGCCAAGATTCCTCCTAGAGCCCACGGGAAGTGCTCAGCACCCATGGAGGGGATTCACACACTCCAGCTGGGCAAGGAGCCACACACAGCTCTCAGTCCACTAAGGCTCGTCCTTCAGAGATAGTTATAGATGTAACTCCAGGACAGAAGCCCTCCGCCATGGTGGGGGTAACGTCCCCGCAGCGGTGGGAATACGGGGTATAAATATTCATGGGGGGTGTCCTCCCTGGCCAGAAGCCTTTCTCCGCTTTATCACACAATAGCCATCCCAGAAGGAGCCGCAACAGGTGTTTTACCGACATTAGTATTATTTATCCCAGATTCCCTGGCCGTGACCCATCAACTTCAAAGGACAATAAAGCTGCTCTCCTGCAGCACAACGCTCCCCGTTCTGCTCCCCGGTTCCCGCCCCCTCGGGAGTAGCCGGTTCCCGCTGCCTCTCCCGCCCCGCCGGGGCCCCGGACGGTGTTGCGGTACCGGCGAGCAGTTTCCCCGCACAAAAGGGAAGGGGGGACGGACGGACGGACGAGGAGGTTCCCGCAAGTCGGTGCCGTCGGGGCACAGAGTCCCCCGCGTGTCCCCGCGCTGTCCCCCCGCGGGCCGGGGAGGGGCGTCGGCGGGGGCAGCCCCCGGCCATTGATAACGCCCGGCCCCGCCGGCGGAGAGCGCAGACCGCGGGACCGGGCACCGCCAGGACCGGGCACCTCCGTCCGCCCCACAGCACGCCGTGAGTCACCCGGGACGGAGCGGGAAATACCGGGGAGGGGGGCGACACTGGGGGGAAACGGGGCTCGGGGGGAAGGAGGGGGCTTTGGGGAGCGCTTTGCCGGGAGCCGGCTCCGGCTGCCCTGCCCCGGCCGCTCGCTGCTCCCGCGCCGCCACCGGCGGG
>NW_015090784.1:295510-366055 GCF_001431845.1 Calidris pugnax | reverse complement strand
CGGCGGCCGCCGCCGGCAGTTCTGGAGGCAGATCCTGGGCCGGCTGCGGAGGCGGCGGCCCCATCCCTGCGCCCCGGGGGGACCCCTCAGCGCCCGCCTCTGCGGACCCGACCGGGCGCCCCCCGAGGCGCAGCTCCGCCTGCTGCCCGACCCCGCCGGGACCCCCGCCACCGCCGAGCCCCCCACCACCGCTGGAACCCCCTCCACCGCCGAGCCCCCCACCACCGCCGGCAGCCGCTGCCCCCAGCGCTGGGACTCGCTCTGCAGCTTCATCCTCGGGTTCTGGGAGGGATGAGCCGCCCCCGGGCCGGGGCTCGCCCGCTGCGGGCCAGGAACGGAAAGACGGACGAGGGGGACCCTGAGGGCGGCCGAGCGACCGGCCCCGGGGTGCGGGAAACACCCGCCGCACCCGCTGCGGTTCGGCCTCCTGCGCCCCGCGAGTAGAAGACCCGTCCTTAGGAACCGCGGAGCCGCGATGGGGGCGCCCGGTGGGACGCGCCCGCGGTGCCTGCGCTGCCGCGGGAGAGGCCGGACGCGCAGGGACGGGCTCTGCCTCCCCAACCCTCAGATCCGGGCAGAGCAGCCGCTGGGAGCTCTGGCACTGACGGGGGCTCCGTGGTACCCGCCTCCGCCCGGCTGCTGCTTCGGAGCATCCCCAGTTATCAGATATCGAGATTAAATTTGTTCTTTGCCTTTAATCCATGGTTCTGTGGCTGTTCCTGTGTCCCGCCTGCCTCTGCTCACACACTCCGTCTGTCCTCACCCCCTGCCACCAGCGTCCCGCTGCTCTGCCACCTCCCCTCTTCTCCTCCCCAATAAAGGGGTAACTATTTAATGACAAGAAGCTCACCTAACTCTTTTGCCAAGGTCCCGGCAGCACCGTGATGCTGCTGAACAAGGGGTGTGAGGTGGGTCAGGAAACGAGGAGATGAGAGCACCTGGGACAGTTTCTGTATTTGAGTACATTAAAGTTTTTTCAAAGGACATAAACACCGAGACAGCTGTTCCCTCCCCCAGATCTATTTCTATAAGCCTAAAGGTTAAAGTTACACTGAAACTATCCAACTAAGAAAAAAGGACTTTTATGCCAAAATGAGGAACAACTGACACTTCACTAAACAGTAAATCCAGAAAAAAACCCAAGTTTGTTGCTTACAATGATTCTCCAGGCCACACAAGGCAGCCCGGTCCTGTTTCCTCAGAGCAGAGGGTCACTGACTGACTGCAAGCACCAACATGAACAGAGCTGGGTGAGAAACCAGCTGTGAAAAGCCTGAGGAACTCAGCATCAGGTACACAAACTGGATTTGGGAGATGGGGGGTGTTTCACCATTAATTAATGAGCTAGGGCCAAAGCACACAGGTGAGCACAGCCACGAGCATGTCCCACTCCGCAAACCAGCCCCTCTGGGTGCCTGTGGTCCTACACAGCCTGTAGGTGTCTGCCTGTGCCTGGGAGCACGTGCCCACTCTTCCTATACAATTTTAAGGATGGCTCTGAGGAGGCCACCAGGATCTGCCCAGTGGCTCTCCCGAGGGTCTGGGCTGCCCCATACGGCTCTTGGTGCTGAGGCATTTTCCATTACAGCAAGCAGCTTGGATAATCCTCAGCAGCACTGTGCAAAAGTGTGATTATCAGTGTATGTGACTCACACAATTAACGACCGCTTCCTTTTCCCTGGTGTGTGTGTCACACAAATGGCCATCCAGCAGCCCGCTGGCCATGGCACTGCACTGTATCTGGCCATAATACACAGCTTTGTTTTACTTCCATGGCACTGGCACAGCAGCTTCATGCATCTCACACCCTGGGATGCCAAGGTGGAACACCATGGCAACCCATCTGAGCACCCGCATCCAACAACCCAACCGGCA
Source organism: Calidris pugnax (assembly GCF_001431845.1). Taxonomy (NCBI): domain Eukaryota; kingdom Metazoa; phylum Chordata; class Aves; order Charadriiformes; family Scolopacidae; genus Calidris; species Calidris pugnax. The sequence goes on along the minus strand of NW_015090784.1, from coordinate 364,180 downwards.
ACTCTGAACACACCCATTGTTCCACCCATGAGGAGGAGGAGGAAGAGGACCCCTTGCTCTGCGTTTCACCACATCACCCCCCGACCCTCCAAAAGAGCTCAAAGTCTCTCTCAGCACCACCAAGCGATGAAACCCAACCCAAGAGACACTATTCATTCTGTGGTTGGTAACACCAACGCCTGGGGCTGAATAGCAGCAAGTATTCAGTGTTTGTACTTCAGGGATTGCAGGTCCCAAAGGCCGGAAAACCCCAGTCAGAGCCTCAGATTTGTTTTTAAGGGGGAAGAGCACGGCTTTTCACTTCCTAACTCACCATTTTCACCCTCCCGTGTGGTTAGTGACAGCAGACTCCACCAGTTCACTGACCAAACACAGGCAGGCTTTGTGGCCAAGACCTTCACCTCCAACAGAACCTGTTTTGACAGCTCCACCAGAGGAAGGACTTGTCACCCCCCTAGATTCAATCCAGCCCCCCAAGCCCCCCTACCCCCCCTCTGCAGCCAGCCTTACCTCTGCTCTCCCAGGGCAGCTCTGGGGGTCCTTCACCACAGCTCTCACTCCTGGCCTGGCTGGCTCCTGTCACCTCACTCTTCTCTCCACAGCTCCTCATGGCCACCCCATGTCCTCAGCAAGAAGGGCCAGGGTAAACAACCTCGGCCTTGATGAGCTCTCCCCTCCCACGGCCAGCTGGGCACAATTAATGAGGGGGCACCTCGTTAACCCCGTGCAGCTGGAGGGTGGGTTGCCATCACAAGGGTGCTGCCAGCTGAGCGTGTTGTGAGAGTAGGTCTGTCCTTCCAGGAAAAGCGTGAGTTAACTTAAAAAAAAAGAAGAATCAATTGATTTTTTAGCTTCTGGATTTTAAATTCTGAGAGCTCTAACTCTTTGGAAGTTTTCAGGGGTTAAAAAAATAATTACAATCAGCTTTGTGCCACATTGCACACAGAGCGGGGGTCCCTTTCCCGCGGCTGCTCAGCAGTTTGAACCCCAGTCCATCAGGTATTCCTGGGACACACCGACTGACACCTCAGTGTCCGGAGGCTCCAACAGAATCTCAAGAGCTGGCAATGCCTTTTTTTGATTTTCCTTTTGGAGAGGAATCAGTGAAGCTGAGCCTGGGCATGTTTTTATAGCCGCTGGACTTAATTATTCTTTTTATACATAGAAAACCCTTGATCTTATTAAATAGCAAACTAGTAATCTCTCTTTCACCGCATCCTGATTTTGAAGGGACAGTTACAAGATGTTACTCTAATTTGTGAGGTTAAAGCCAGCTGTAAGCTGCATTGCTGTTTGCAACAATTCATTCCTCTAAGGTGACATCACAAGGTTAATAAATGACATGAATCTCTCTCCGTGATCTGAGCAGGGCCGTTCATCAAGCGCTGAAGTTAAAATAGCTGTGCAACAAAGGAAATACATAGCACAAAACCTGCTGCAATAAAACAGATCCAAACCTTAAAATGTAACGTGAGTTTCAGCACGTTGTTAATTTAATGAAAAAGATCTTAAAGTATTTTATTCTGCAAATTATACCCAGAGCCTCTATTTACTTTGACTACTGGATTCGACAGATTTTCTTGCACGAATACATGAAGGTCTCAGGCCCCACAGAGTCTGTCGGATTTGAATTCTCAGCTGAAAGAGAGCAAAAAACCCTGCAGTAACTTCTTATTTTTCAGACTGCGCTTGTAACCATGGAATGCAGGAGTGCATCATCCCCAGAGGCAGTTTAGTGCAGGCAGGAGAAGGAAACCTAGTGGCTGACTTTTTAAAGCGGTGCTTCTTTTCAATTAAAAAAAGCCTCGTGTGCCTCCCCCTGGCACCACCCTTCGTGGCAGCACGACTTGCACTAACAGGCATCAATACAGCCCCCCCCCCATGTGTTTCCTTCTTCAATTTTAGGAGCAAAACCTTCCAAAATTATGAATACATTTCTCACTAGAATTCCTTTGATGGGAAAAGGAGTAACAAGGCAGCCAGAGAAGAGCATGTGTTGGTGTGTTGGTGGAGACAAGATGCTGGGGGTTTAAAGGGGCTCTTTTGTCTCTGCCCGAGACAAAGGGCATGGAATTGAAATGCCGCCGGTGTCCCCGCAGCCAGGGGCCGGGGTCTCCCCCCAGAGCCGCCGGGGGACGCCGCTCGCCCGAGCCCCTCACCACCAAGTGGCCTCTTGCCATTCATCCCCCGTTCCAGCAGCCCCACCGCCGCCTCTCTCCCTTTTTGTTTTTGGTGGCGGTTGGTTTTCTTCTTTGTTTTTTTTTGTAGCTTTTTTTTTTTTTAGTTCCTTTATCCCCAGCTGGAGCCGCCTGCGCTCCCATTGGCGCCGGGGGTGCGTGTGGAGGTTCTCCCCTCGGCTCCATTCTCGGGCCGCCCTGGGCAGACGTCGGGACAAGGCCCGGGCCCATGTCATCCCACCCAGCGCGGGGCCAATGAACGGCCCGGCCGCCGGCCCCCGCCACACACATACACACCAGCGGCCTCTCAATAGCTCCCGGGGGCTTTCTAAAGCCTCACTAGCCCCCGGCAAGCAGCAGGGGGGGCAACCTGAGGGTGTCTTTCAATGGACGCCTCCCACCCAGGGATGTTACGGCGCCGCAGCCCTGTAGGAAATCAGCCCCAGGAAAGAAATAAAACGGTTTGGTTTAAGAGGTTATTATAGCTCTAAGGGAGATAAAGGCTCCTGTTTTCCTTTCTGGGGCTGGGGCCAGCCGTGTGCAGGGGGCAGCTGTGGGGATAACACATCACTGGGCCACCAAGAAGTTCCATTGACCCTCTCTGCCAGCACCACGATGGTGGGGAGAGCCCGGATCACCCGGCACCGGCTGCCACCTTCCTTTTAACCTGCCCGCACGGCAAACCCGGCTTAGGCACTGAGCAACACCACAGAACTAGGAGTGTGCACCCACTGCCACCAGAATGTCACCTGTGGCAGCTCGCTCTGCCTTTCCTGTGCCCTCACCTTTAGTGTCCTGCGGAGGTTCCATCTCCCTGCTCTCTGCTGCCCAGGGCACCTCACTGGGGCTGCGTGTGTTCCTGCACCGTGGTTCCTCTGCCCACAACCCGACCCTGCGGTGGGACTCTCGGAGATGCTACATCCTTTATTCAAACGAAGACGTCGGGGCAGAGCACACTTCTGGTTGGAAATGTGGAGCCATCTCCCGAACGAGGTTAATGAAAATATTCCCATCACACATCGCTTGTAGCCACAGCAATGGGCTCTGTAGAGAAGGCACCAACTAACATCAAATCAGCGTGTAAAAAATCCAGAAGATAATACTGGAGAAGTCGCCATCTCCTGAAGAAGAACAGCTCATTTATTTTTTATTTTTACATAGTCTAGGCAAGGGCAAAGTACATAGAAGAACTCTCTGTAAATGTGACACAGGGGTTTGTTGGATGCCCTCTCTTCCCCACACACCTCGGAGATCCCGCTCACGCCGTGCTTTTTAACTGTGACCAAGTTAAATGCAGTTAACCCGGTTATCTGCTGGGGACACTGCTCACGCCATCAGCGGCTGGCGGCAGGAGATGGCCTTGCACTGGAAGGGGCAGCCTCGACCTTCTCCTTCTTCATTACCACATGTGTTTTTATGACAGTGGAAGTGTTTATGCAGCCACACCACAACCCCCAAACCTCCTCTGCCCCCCAGGTCCCCTCTGCCCCCCTTCCTCTGTCAGCCTTGCCCTGGTGCTGACCAGGGCTCCACATCTCCATCCCCTCCCTGGTCCCCCCAGGAGAGGCTTTGTCCTGTGCCACCAACCCAGGCCACTGCCGGGGGGTGTGTGGCCATCGTCACTCAGTGAGGACATGGCAAAAGGAAGCCATCTCTGGTCTAGTGACAGGCATGGGCTGTATTTTAGCAACACGGCATGGCCAGAATTGAAAAAAAAAAATAAAAAAAAATGCAATCTGTCTGCAATCTGAGGAGGGGGCGAAGGGAAGGGAACAGGCATTTAATGCTAAACAGGGTTTTATTTAAGTTTTGATTGATGAAACTAAGCTTTCCAAGACTGGCAATATTTATATATTAATACATGCTTTCCAAGACCTTCAATAGCTGTTTGAGGCTGTGGAAAGGCAGGTTGGGTCACAGCTCCTCTAACTCCTTGGGACAACCTTTGGGGGCTCTCACAGAAGTGCATCAGCCTTTTAGCTGTGTGTGTGTGAGCCCATCCCTGGTGAGGAGCATCCCCCTGCGGGTGAGAGAGCCCATTCCAATCCGCATCAGGGGTGCAACGGGACTGAGTCAGAGAAGTGGGATTTCTGCTGGGTCTGTTTTCACCAGTGGCTGAAAACAGGCAGGACGTCAGGGGAGAAAGCCTCACACTCCCCCCCCCCCAGTGTGTTCAGAGGAGGCAGCAACACAATGCCGTGAGCTAACTCAGGGCGATATGCAAATGGCTGTGTGTCCCAGAAACCCCAATCCCATCAGGAATGCAGGGGATGTTAATTTGAGCATCTTTCACAGCTCATAAATCTATCTGTGGCAAAGGCTGCCAGATGTCCCCCAGCAGCGGCTCTTTGGGGCCGGCGCCCATCGCTCCCCAGTACAGACCAGTAACGAGCATTGTGTTGTCTGGGTGGCCCTGGAGCAGCCTCCCCTGTTGGGCCACACCGGGGGAGAGCAGTGGGAAAGGGGAATGACTGATGGGCAGGACTGGTGGTCCCCCTGCTGCTGCCTCCCCCACGCGGGGCTACAGATTCCACACGCATTTTACGCTCCCAGTATGCAGATTAATTTGTCTTCTTCTCACCAAGAGGCAGCATAGGCCCTCAATTTAATTTATTGAATCCTAAACTACAAACAGAACTGGCCAGAGTTCCTTTTCTCCCAGGCAGATACTCCTTGTTTACTTAAAACTACTTAAAACAGTAAACAGCTCTTGTCACGGTATGACCTAGCTCTCAGGATTTAACACTGAGAGCAGAAACATCCTATTCCAAAGGGAGGAAAAGTTCTTGAAATCAAAGGCCTCTAGAAATATATACTCAACTTCATCCTTCTCAAACACAAGGTTTAAAATTACCATTTGCACTTCAGGTTCTTCAGTGCCAGCCCAGGTCACTCTCACTGCCTTTTACCGGCTGCATCGCACTGCGCCTGACAGGCATTTTTGTGTGAATTTACCTGGATAAACCTCACTTTTGTCTAAGCTGGAACGTCTTTCAGCCTCTCGGGGAATATCGTGACTACCACAGAACTCGGGGGCGAAGAACCTTATTACAGAGTTGGGCTGAAAAAAGAAATCAGGCAAAATTATAGATTGCTGTAGAGAAACAGGAATTTCCAACACTAAAAATGATCCTGGGCTGCCTGCTCCCTACAGGCACAGAGATCCTCATAAAGTAATTCCACTGCATCAAAAAAGACAAAATGCAACAACAGAAAAGAGAATAAACCAGAATAAAGTAAGTTTTAAAACTAAAGGAATTTGCTTGGGAAATCCTGATTATGTTTCACCTCTAGAATCAGATACAACAGGGGAGAATATCTGCGCACCAGAAGCCAAAGTGTTGTGGTGAATAACCTTAATATACCTGTATTGCTAAATTAGAGCATGTATAAATATAGCTCTGATTAATTTTTCTGAGAATAGCAGAATTCTGAGGCAAACACTTGCAACTTCATTGTGTTTACAGATGTGAGAAAATTCATGATCCTAAAACGAGTAGGTCAGCGAGTCCAAACTCACTATTTTAAGAGAATTTCAAGTAGGTTGAAGATGCTGAACCACAAACTCCCCACAATCCAGACTGTAAGATCAGTCCAGTGAAGGAAACATATTAAGCATTATTTTTTTAAAGCTTTTTTTTTTCATTTTTTAAAGGAAAATATGTTATTTATTGACATTGCAATAAAACATCTGTAATACATAACAATGCACCCTATTACACAATTAATAATATTTAAGCTGTTAGTTGTACAACACCGCACCATCACCCTCTTCTCTTCAAAGAAGTAAACACAACCCAAACCTGATATATGAAATATTTAACTCATACATTTTGTTAAACTCTTTCACTGCAGAGGTGGCATTTTCTGGGCAGGGGAGAGAAGTCTCAGCAGACCCAAAGTGGGCGTCCCTAAACCCAGAACTATTTGTTTATGGACCATTTTGTACCAGTCCTTGGCTATTAAAAGCTGCCTCGTGTGCAAGGTTCTCATCTCTCTCCAAATTGCTGTCAGGATTTCGGTGTTTCTGCTGGACTGCTTCCCCACAGCCGACACGTGGCACTTAGACCAAACCAGTCCAAAACTGGTTTTAAAGCATGTCTTTCCATTTACAGTAAGTGTGAAATAATCCTTTTAATTGCCCCAGGTCTGAAATGACTATTATTTGTTGTATTTTACAAACAGCTGCTCTTTTTATGAGCTGTTTCCAAACCAGTAAGTGATGAAGTGCACTTTTAATAGCAGGTGATATTTCGGAAGTGCCTCGGAATGTGGTCTAATAGACAATTACATCAATAGAGCAGGTTTCCATGTTTTTTTGTCCAATCCCATCCACGAGGGGTTATTCCCATTGGAATTCCCCCGGGATGGCTCTGGGCTCTGACTGCAGGTTGCTTGAGCTGTGCCAGCTCCCTCTCGTTTCCACTCTGATGACACCAACCAGAGGCTTTTTGAGCCATTTCAAACCCTTGCTGGCAGACGTGACCGGGCAGCCGGGCAGAAGGCTCACCTGGACAGCACATTCAGAGACCCAGCAACCTGACTGCCTTCTCACCGCGGCGCAGAGCAGCACTTCTCTATTGCCTCCTTATCAAGACACTCAGTGCCTTTCATTCTCATTTTGTGTGGGTTATTTGAACACAGAATTTCCTGTTTTTTTCCCTCCAGGTCTGTTCCGCACTTAAAAACCCACCTCCCCAGTAAGCACTAACCTCTTCTCCCTTTAGAGAGCTCTGGAGAACGTTTTCTACTCTTAAAAAATAATGTTTTTCACAGATTCTAGTGCATTTTTTACATTCCTACTCTTTTGAAATAAGCATTAGCATCAGTCCCTTTATTTTCTTTGTCGGATTACTGGTTTTAGAACCTTTGCATTAAATAACACCTCTACACGATGTGCTTCAGGGGCCTCGTTATTGCTGGGCCCATGCACTCTGTGAGACTGACCTTATTTATAGAGCTGATTACTTATAAATCTTTAGGTTTTAGTAACCTACAGCTAAGTAGGTTCTTTCCCTAAATCCTGAATTAGACTTGACTTTATGAAAACAAATGCTCTATTAAGTGTTTGTTATTCAAAATGAAGCCCTTTAACATCAACCCAAATCTAACTTACTCTATTGCATGTTTGCAATACTTCCAACTAGGGAACCACCATCTATCAGGCATTACTCATCACATATAGACTCATTTATTTAAAGATGAAACTTTTGTACTGCTTGGTAATTCATTCTATCATTAATTAAAACAACACTTAGTTTAACTGCTGCCAGCTTTTACTTTTGACTGCTTCAATAATTAAAAACTATTACAGACAATATCCTCTACAGTTGGGTCATAAATATTATATACACGAATTGATTTATTGCTACTCATTTTTGCAAGAAAATCCAATTTTCCCTTTATGTAATTTCAGTTCTACTTACCTGTCAATCCTGTTTACTTGCTCAATTGATTTACCCGTGACTACTCTCAAGTGCAGTTCTCATTGTGTGAATGGCTTCTCCATTCAATATGAATCCTCTCAGTTTTCTGGCTGCAATACACCCCACCGCTGTCACAGAACCTGGGTACCTGATTTCATCTGACATACTTTAATTTACTGCTGCGCTGCCTACTGGAGCTTTTTGCCTTGTCTCTGATAATCAATGCTTCAAACCCAATGTTTTTAAGAACTATTGTATAAGACATTTGCCTTCAGTTTTCAAATCCTCTTTCTGTTCCTTGAACACATTATTTCCCAGGTCTAATGTTCATGTTTTGAACGGGCTGCAACTTTCTCCTCCTCCTGAACGTGTGTGTGCTCCTCAAGAAGAGCTCTCTGACACCCCTGCAATGCCTACCCACCAACATGTTCGCTGTTTTACTCAAATGTAGGTTGGGAATTGATGTACCACAAGTATCTTGGCCATTCCTAATAATTATATTAGTTATTATTTAATGTTACTAACTTTTTAGTGCTTGTAGAACTTGTCTTTCTGGCTTTACAGGTTATTAGTTTTCTCATTTTCTCCCCCCTCCTGTCTGTCTTCTCTCAGTGACCAACCTTGGCCCTTTTTAGGGCAGAACACGTTAGCTACAAACCAGCCATCCACGTGCTGCTGCTGCTGCTTCTCCTGTGGCTGCTCCAGCTTTTTCTCATGAGCCACAGGCAAGGGGAAGAACACCCTGATCCCCTGGGAAATACCACTGCTTACGCCTGCTGGAGAGGGGCAGAGACACCCCCCTGCACCCCTGGACCACCCCAGGTCCCTCACGGCCACCATCTCCACCTCCTACTGCTCTCAGTGGGCGCAGGAAAAGCCCCAAGACCTCCCGAGGGGCAGATCTCAGATGGATTTTCCAGCTGGTGGAAGGGGAGAAAGCAATCTCTGCTGTGCTGGGGTGTTAGACCAGTACAAAGCAAGCCTTTATACTTTTTGCAAGCCGCCCATGGAATTCTGTTGTTGTTTTCCCAAACCTGTTTTGTTACCTGAAGTTCAGGAGATGGGCAGAAGAAGGGGAAAGGGCTGCTCCTCACTGACAATGCTGGTCTGCTGGGAAAGTCACTGTTTGTACCTTTTCTCAGCTCCCTGGTGAATAAAGCCAGTGAGAGTAAGTGTGTGTGTGTACTCACATATACACACAGCATAGGGCGTAAGGAGCAAGCTCAGGGTAGCAAAGACCGGGGAAACTCCTTGTATAAGGTTATTTCCATTCAAAATTAGTGCCAACGTACTTCTCCAGCACGCACTGGACAGGTAATCTTTTCAGTTATATATGACAGAAGAATCTGGCCAAATCATTTTTTAATTTCTAAGAAGTTATAAATGAAGTTTTTGAGAAAAAAAACCCCAAACATTTTCAATTTGCTTAGATGCAGCAGTTGCTTTTATACTAATGACTTAGTGTTTAAAAAACTAATGCAGAAGGGAAAGTTAAATTTTATTTTTTTTACAACCTACATTGCTTCTGAAAATTCCCCCAATTTTATTAGAAGTTGTACTCCCAAGATACTTTACAGGTTTTCATCACCCTCGATCCTACTAAACATTTGCTTTTCTGCCCTCTAGTGCTTGTATCTATTTAAATCTGTACAAATCCGGGTCTGGAACCCTCCTACCATGGAAGTGCTCCTACGGAAATCAAATTATCTACTACAAGTGATATACGTGGTACTTTTGTTGTTGTTCATGTCTGTATCACACTGCAGTTATCTGAAAGGGAAGAATTTTCAGAATTTTACTTATCATTTTACAAAACCAATGTAAAGCAGTTTTCTTTTTCAGTTTTGGACCACAAAACGGAGTTTTAAATGCATAAATTGAAGCTTACTTTCTAGATTTATTGCTAAAACATTTTCACTGGTAGCTAAGCTGTTAGGTGTGTACCAAACTACAGGTTTCCACAGAAATTACTGTCTTTCATCCACATGAAAAGCTCTTCTATTTAATGTGATTAATTTCCCCTCTAACGATGTAGTTTGTTCCAGTATTGCGCATGCTCACATTTAGAACAATGGGCTGACATACTACGTCTGTAATTACTCCCATGCTACCAAAAAACCAGTGAATTAAATTTATTTAGTGTTAAATGGATATGGAATGTCGTACAGTACATGAAAAGACGCTTCAAGATGAGTAAAGCAGAACTAATTGCACAAGAGATTAAAGGTTCACCTCAATAGTCAGTATTATTGAATCATTACAGCTTCCATCTTCAGAGTGCAAGGTCTGTCATGCAAAAAAAAAAAAGAGCTCAAAAAATCCCCAAACAGACAAAACCAACGTTGTGGTACCACTTAAAATGCTATCATACCACAATATTTTACAAGACATCAAGTGACCATTCATAGAGAATGAAGCATTTCAGCAATAACAAAAAGGTTTTAAACATACTTAGCAGGTTTGGCATGAACACCGATTCCAGCACCACTCTACGGAAGGAACAGGCAACATGCTGGGAGAGAGGAGCTACAAATCAAAGCCTTTTCTATTCATTGCCAGTATCACTGCCCGCACGAGGTACGCAGCCTCATTACTCGGGTTCCCCACGCCACGGGGAAGGGGTCAACACGTTTCACACCGAGCACAGAACCACACACCAGCAAGACGCTTCCATCACCCCGACCAGTCACGACATCTAACCCCTGGGATGACAACATGCCCTGCAAACAAACCGGGACAGCGGCCTGCACGTGGAGATATAAAACAACTAAAATATACTCCTAACCACCTTAACCCCAAAGTGAACTATAATCTGTATTTACATATAGGTTTGTTTTTTTTTTTTGAGGGCACCGACAGGTAGATTAATTTACCAAAATAAGCATACAAAAAAGGCCAAGCTGCTTGCCCTCATATTAGGAATAAACTATTTAATTTCCTGGCTTAAATGTAAGCAAGAGGAACTCAAGAAAGACCTCCTTGAGGTTAATTTTCCAACTACATTCGAAGAAAATAATTTACTAAAACTGTAACTTGCAAGGTCTACTAGCCTTGAAGTGAGGCTACAGGTTAACTATACCTACAGTTAAATAAAAAACTCCAGAAGACATTTTACAGAAATAAAATGCAACTCTAGGAAGTAGGTGGGAACACACTTTAGTATTCAGCTGGAACACTCTATTTCCATATCCCATCATTCTCAGGAATGTATATTTCATAAATAAAGATACAGAAAAAAAACCCCTGTGTATTCAACCTAAAACTGGATATTTCTAAATTTCTTCAGATAAAATTTGCTGTCTCCCTCACAAATAAGCGATAAACCCTGAAAAAAAATTGGCTTTTCAAATCTATCGTGCATGAGAAAACACAGATGAACAAACCGACATCTGGGAAAACCCATTTTGTACAAGGTTGCAGTTCTAAAACACTTATATTACAAAGCAATGTAAATAAATACCAGGCTAGTACAAAAGCTCTTATTTACAGTTTTACAAATGAAAACGTTTTCAGTGTAAATGCAGTGTTTTAAAGAACACGATATTAGTAAAATGAGTTCCTGTATAGAGCGTTACAATTTCTGCTAAATTTCAATGCAGTATTGTATAAAACCATTGTTTCAAGTTAATTTTTGTTTATAATTTAGTACAGCCAAACCCCAGTTTACGCCTGGAATGGTATCTGTTAAAGTGCTGAAAAAGAGGACATTTCTGAAATTTTAGAAAAAACATACTGTACATTATTAAAGCTTTATCAAGTCAAAAATGGTATATTTTGTTCACATTTGCTACCACACCACCTGTGGATGAGAGTTTTGCAACACCTTGCTGTAATTAACAGGACGGGAGCCATCGGCATTGTCACATCCCACGTCTGACGATTCCCCACACGGCGTTTGCCTTAAGCTTCAGTGGTGGCTTCAGGTTTCATGATCTGGTACGTGATCAAGTATTCTGGATAAGCCTGGAAGAGCAACACACACATTCGTTGGTGGGATTCCATTTTCTGAATCAATTCAGAAGGTTTGCTAGAGAAGGGAAAACATGCCCAAGACAAAAGGGCAAAAAGCCCGAGGTAAAACACCAGGAGCATTCACGGGACGTGGATCCTGTCACCTGCCACCACAGCAGGAGTTTGCTTTAAGACAAAAGCAAGTCCCAGCACCTTGAAAGTAAAACCAACACCCAACACACTACAAGCCCTTAAAAGAAGCCCTCTGAAAAGCCAGACCGAGAAGGTGCTCACCTGCTCCCCTCTGTAAATGACATATTCTGCCAGTGCCAGTCCATTTACACTGGGGCGCCCGGTGACGGAGTGATGTCCTGGGGGGGAATGAGCCATTTTCATGGCACTGAACTGCAGGAAGGACTTGCCCAGGGTCACGCGGCAGAACAGCAACTGCCTGGGTTAAAAGGCAAAAAGGACACTGAACACAAAATACTGGTGTAGAAAGCCACAAAGACTGTCTTTGGGATTTGAAGCGTTATGCTCCCCTTGGAAAAGCTCTTTAGCCTGAGGAAATGGTTGGTAATAACACTGAAAAACGTTGATATTAATTACTGGAAAGAGCATGCTTAATGTATTCAAATCCTGTCACTACCATGTAGTTGGGTTTTTTTTGTTATTTTTTAAGTTTTGGGAGGGTCCCCCCCATCACTCACACTAACAACATAATCCACCTGTGTTCCAGCACTAGATTTGTATCTAACTGCCACATCAACACCAAGGCCAGGAGCAAGCTCTAGGTCAACACGAAATACCTCACACTAACATCTGTCAGTATGTTCTGGTGTTTTCGTTATAAAAAGACAGAAGGGCACTTTACAGATGTACTACCTAGATCTGTCCTACTGCCATTCCAATGGAATCAGCAATTCTGCAGATCAATGTTACGTATCATTTTGTTCAGCCAAAACTTGCTTTTCTGATTCTTTACAGAAGACAAATTAAAAAATCTTTTTATTCAAAACTTTAGAAAGCATGAAAAGACTCTGACATCCTCTATAATTCTAGATTATTCTCTTTATTTTGGGAGCGCCAGAAAAGAGTAAGAAATATGAAAAGGGGCAGAGACTCAAGGAAGGAAACTGCAAGAACCACCTTATTCCTGTGACACCAATGCAAACCACAGAATACTCTCCTGGTTGAAACAACGACCACTACCACAATTAACTCCATGCAGTCAGATTAACTCTAGTCTGAACTGACGGCAGCAGTAAGACATTAGGCCTTTGGCAGAAAAATGGACTTAAGAACTCAATTAATGGTAGAGAGTCCACAAATCCACATCTGTACTTGAGGGTGTGGAGCAGCAGTGACTGGTACAGAGTCCATCCATCTCAAAGAAACCCCACACCTGAATATCACTGATATTCTCCTTTCTCTGTCACAGGCAATAGACTAAACCCTCCTATTGCTGCACCTTTCACACAAGCATCTCAAAGATCCTCTTCACTCTCTAGCTACTCAAGTCTGATTTTATAGTAAGTTAAGGGCAAAGGTTTGGTTAAATGCACTGAAGATGGTTAAAGATTCTTTAAGACTTAAATATCAAAGTTTTCTGCAAGTCCCTATTGGGCCCAGCATACACAGAGCGCTGAGCAGCGTTGGTTACTACGCAAATCTTTTTTCAGAGAGGGGCTCTGCTGACTTGATGGTCTAGAACACAACAGACAATGGCAAAATCAGATTCTTTTGAATGACTTACCTGTGGCAAACATAACAAGATCTATCTTTGTGAATTGGACAGCCAGTGCCACCTCCAATTCCATACACGTACTGATTGCTTTTGGAAGAATTTTCAGCAAAATAAATGCCAGCTCCAAACATGCCACCTATGTAGGCATGTCTCTCATCAAAGCCCTTGTGGATGATGGCATTCACGAATGGGGAGCCTGTGAGAAAGGAAGTACAACCATGTATGAAGCAGGAGAACATCCCAGATGAGAACGAGAAAAGACTATGGCAATTGCTTGTCATCCCCTGCAAGCAGCATGCGCGGTTAAAAGACATTTGTTAATGCTTAAAAATATTTTAATAAAGACTTAAAAAAACCCCAAAAACAACACTCATAAGGCATTAAATTGCTTTATTCCAGGGCTAATTTTGTTATTATCTAACTAATTTAAAAGACTTTCCTTTAATGACAGGTCATTCAATTAAGAGTCTGTTTCCTCTTGCAGGGCACAGACCAGTCACAAGATCGGATTTAGGCACCTACAGGTTTGGGCAAGCAGTTAATTATTTTCCTTTAATGACAGGTCATTCAATTAAGAGGCTGTTTCCTCTTGCAGGGCACAGACCAGAGTCACAAGACCGGATGTAGGCACCTACAGGTTTGGGCAAGGAGTTAATTATCGTGTTACTGCTGCTTCCAACAGCAATGCCTTATGTTGGGAACTAGGAAGGTTTCATTGTAAGGATGTATCGTGAACTTGCTTAATTCCCTCGTCAGCACAAGCTACGTATTTGTGCACAGAAGAGCTTTCAGCTTATAATTAGTAAATTTAATGCCAGTTATCTGGAATGATGAATGAGAACTAACTTACCAAATCATAAAAACAAGAAAACAAAAAATCCCAGCCCAAACAACCCATAGCAGAATAAAGTCTGACTCTTGCTCATTTTGGTGGTAGAGCTGATAGCACAGAATTAGCAGTGTAAGGAAGGAGGCAGCACACCCCTTCACATCTCCACTCCTAATTGCTAACTGTTCCACTTCAAACTTAGAAGTCTCCTCCAGGGAGAGACACAGAGATGCTATTTCAGCGTTGTGTTATGCACCCTCACTGTGACATAGACAAACACTTGTTCACATAACACTCATGCAAACCCTAGAACCTATTTCCATTGAGAACATTTACTGTGAGCCAGTAGGAACCCTCCAATAAAGAGTGTTGGTGGTAAAACTACTTCCTAAGGTGCATTTCAGTATCTCACCATGAAACAGCATTCTTTCGTTGGCGTGGTTATGATTCTCTTCAGAGACCTCTTTCCTCCTGTGAGTGTATCTTTCCCACAGTTTTTTGTTGCACACTTTCTGAATCTGAAACAGTAAAAATGTAAGTTCTGCCCTGGAAACTGCAAACTTCTGTTTGCTCTAGGTAACAGCTGTTTAACCCACAGCAGCTAGCCCGTGGTACACTTCCCCTGCCGCCTAAAGAGAGCACTCTCCTTAGAACTCAATGGAACACTAATTTTCTAACTTATCCTGCAGAAGTTATCGTTGAAGTGTAGCTTCAGTAAATCGTAATTATACGCTTAATTATAAATTCAGTCACTTACTTGAAAATCAAAATCTCTAGCATTTTAATGAAAATGACCATTTCTTCAGGGGAAAAAAAAAAAAAGAAAAAGGAAACCAAGATTCCACTAAATGGTTTAAAGCAGGATTTTCTGCCCGGTGTTCTAGGCTCCTTTGATGTTAAATCAAGCCCAAACAGGTCCCCTTACTTCCAGGCTTCAAGAGTTTTGCTTTCACTTCTCGCTGTTCTTCCCCTCCGTTCCCTCAACAGAAACCTTCCTTTGTTTCCTATAAAACCTTCTGTCTTTTTCTTCAAACATTCTGCAGTTTTCTGTGAAGTCTTTCTAGGTAAATTTCTCATAAAATTTCTTACTGAATATTAACCAATAACCAGTTTTTCCATATAATCTTACTCTTAATTTCCCTGGAAGACAATCTTCTTCCTGTGCACGTCTCAGACGGCACATCTACTCACACTATGGAACTCAGACCAATGTAGAACATTTTATGGACATTTTGTTTTCAGCCCAAACTCTTTCAGGTGTAACCATCCACCATAAAAATGCAAGAGCCACCTTTAAGATGTTGTATCTATTGAAGACTCCACCAGCATGTCCTCCATCTCTGTGCTCTCGGACAGTACTCTGCATCTGAAGATTGACAGTTTTAAGGAGGATCAGTTTGTGTCACAACACATTCAACATACACATCCTTCCCACAGTCAAATAACCAAAAGAAATAGTTCTATCCCCAAAAAAATTAAAAAAAAATTATACAAGAAATTTTTAGGCAATGACTGTAGGTTAAGTAATGCCAGATTTTGTGGATGCACAAGAACAGGTTCAATGATTATTTTTTTTTTAATAAACATACCTTGAATAGTCCACAGTCTAGTTTTCAAATTGAAAAAGATCATCACTAATCTATTTAGAATACTGTTTCTTTGGAATTTTGCTCTGTGTGATCATAACACTTTGGAAGGAAGTGACTAAAAGCCGTGTATAACAGACAGGCCATCACTAGAATTTATATGTTATATCAAAGACCTTTTCTACATAGAAGAGGCTTTAAAAATACAAGCAGTAATAACATTAAGTAAGAAAAAACTTACGGACGTCATAAGCACAGATTATAAGGGGTACAGTCAAAGTTAGAAACCTGAAGCATCCCTATCCAAGTTTTTCTTAGGCTTAGAGATGTTTATTGCACTGTTAAAATCTCTGGCAACACTACTTTATCTACTTCTTTACTAAAACTAACAATACTAAGAGCCTACAAACAAAGGCATGTACCTCCTCTTCCACTGATTGAAATTCCTTATCTTCCGTGGAAAGGTCTATGAGAATAGTTCCACTGCCAGCAGTGTTTAGGGTCAGGTATGGGTTGAGTCCTGTGAATGTAACAAAACACAGCAAAGTTTCAGACACTGCTTTAAGACTGCTGGTTTGCAATGAGAACCACTAACATCCTTCTTTTTAAAGGCACCATGTTCTCAAACCTCAGTTTACAGGATGAAGAGGTAGCTGCTGAGGAAGGCAGAGATTACCACTGACTTTAACTGCCTTCTACCAGCCACATACATTTTTGCAGATGTCACTTGGTTTATAACCAATTTCGAGAACCGAAAGGCAAGATTCACAGTAATTCACAGCACAAACAAGTGCTTGTTTCAAGTCAGAAACATTCTTATCATTTGTAGTGCCGTTTTCTAGGACAAGTTTTATTATCAATTTTTTTTAATGTGATACAACCTGGAATAATCTGAAGCATTGATACAGCAGCAGGGTTACATACTAATTTGAAACCAGAATATACCTTGCTGTCCAGAAATGAGTCTTTCAACTCCTTTAATGATTTTATGCCTATGGCCGTAAGCATTAATTCCAATTTCCTTCAATTCTTTGTGTCCCATTTCAACCAGTACATCCAGTGTTATCTACAATGAAAGCAACACCATTATTTTGCAGGCCAGCATAAACAGAGTACAAGAGCTGCCAATGACAATGAAAATGCCCCCCACAATAGTTGTGATAAAAAGCAAGTGTGAAAAGAAAACAGAGACTTTCGTGTATTATTCTTGTACTTTACTTTTACCCAACTGTTTTCTCCAAACTTTGGTCTTTCAATAAATTTGCTACGAACTACAACCATGTTATTTGTATTTCTTTCAACAATCATATTTCTGATTGAGAAATACAATTTTTTAGATGTATTCAATCCAACAGAAACAAACCCAGAAATTACTAATCAACAATAACTACTTTTATTTACTCCACCATTTTTACTACCAAAAGAAAACATGCCTACGCTCTCAAACTGACATAGACATTACTGCCCCCCAGTTTTTGATATATGCATGTATTTTAATATATATTTATAGTATATACCAATTAAAAAAATCTAATTAAGCTCCTTTCTTTCATTCCACTCCTTTTGACATTCACTCATTTTGTCAGTCTCATGAGGTTATTCTAAATAGTCAGTATCATTATTGCTTTCTAGCTGAGTATCTGCAGACAAATACAGCTACTTACCTGTTCCCTCTCAAATATGTCAATGAGATGTTCAAGGCCGAGGTTCCGCACAAACTGATTTATGCTAAAATCTACACCTGAAACTGGATAAGAAGAGAAATTCAAAATGAACATTCATATATGCATTGTAAATTGAAGTATACACACCTCCCACTGCTTGTGGCAATAACGAGACAGAAATTCCTGGTCTTCTGAAGATGGGGAATAAATACCTGTATCACTAACCAGAGGCCACTATTCCTTGACCCACCCTGGTACCCTTAGGATTTCCACCCCTCCTAAGAGCAGCCCTTGTGCTCCCCCAGCTGTGCAACTCACCAGCTGTGCAACTCACCAGCTGCCACAGATGTGTGTTCAACCAGAAAATATTTAGAGAACTAAAACGTTACAGAAGTAACCTTTGCAAGATACCTGATCTAAGAATAGCATCTTAGAGACTGGATAAAGTTTGTACTAAAATACTGCTTGGGAGGGAGCCAAACTTCATTTGACGATTTATTTTAAAAACACAATTCACCACTTTGGGTCCGTACAGCAAAAAAGGGAGCATTTTAAAGACTCTGTAAGGCGAAAGTACTAAAATCTTACACTAAAAGACTTTTAGACTTCTGTTTCTCATTAATGTCATCGTAAGGAATAGGGACACTGCATGTGTCACAGTAGCTGTGTATTCTTTTTGCCCTCTGGTAGCCAATGTGAGCCATGCCTACCTGAGAAAGCCTCACCTTCTTTTTTCTCCAGAACAGCAGCTCCCTCCGCGCTGTTGGGACCAACCACAGAAGGAAGTTCAGAAAAACTCCCGGACAAGTTGTCGAGGCTGCTGGCTGCAGAGAGACTGGAGGGGCTGGGGGGAACAGAAGCCAGGGAGTCACTGGCAGAACCTGTGCTCTGAGACACGCTGATAACCTGAGGCTTGTAGCAAGTGGGCAAGGCGGAGGGAGGCATCGCCGCTGTCAGTAACGCGCTGACATCATCTGCCTACAGAGCAGAAAACAAGTTGTTAAAACACAGGAACACTTTTAGACATTTTTTTCCCCCCTGGAATGCATTATCATTATTCCAGACTTCTTAACTGCACTGCAAAACAAATACACACGTATGGGAAAAATACACATTTTACAATGCACTTCACAAGCAGTCTTTTGTGCCAACAGCATACATTAAACTGTAAAATGTTTATAAATAAAAATGGCAATAAGATAAAAAGACTTCAATATTTCTAACAAACTTTAGGGACAGTTAAACAGCATCCATCTTTTAGGAAAATGAACAAAAGCTTCTACTGGCAACTAGAATTCATGATACAAAACAGTTACTCCGAGTGCAGCTTTGACCTGTATTATAATACTTTAAAAAAAGAAAAACCACCCAAAAACTTAACAGCTGGATAGTTCCCTAAATTTATGTTGCTACAAAGTTTGCTTACATTTATTGCCACAAATTTTGTATTAGTCAAACTATAAGTACCAAATTAAAAGCATCAAACCATAAGCATGACTTCCTTTTGTTAGTGTTTCTCCCCCCCTGCCTTCTATCCTGTGATAAGAAATCTTGAGCAAGAAAATAAAAAAGTTTATAAAGGCTCTACTGACTTTCCTTACCAGACACATAGAAACACCAGAGAAACCTCAGGATTTTAAATTTGGCAGAAGTTGCTGTATGACTATGATTATTTTTTTTAAGGATAGTTCCTAAATGAGCTGCCACCAGGGGCAGGTAAGTAGAGATGTCCCAAAAGCCACCCCAGCACTTACAGTGACCAGGTCCAGTGGTGTCTGTCCTTCCTGGTTCTTCAGGGTGGGATCAGCCCCATGTGCCAGTAACAAGGCACAGAGCTGTGTCCGTCCCTTCTGGGCTGCCTCGTGCAGGGGGGTGAAAGCCCATTTGTCCGTGGCGTTCACACAGGCGTTGTACTTGATCAGTAAAGCTGCTACATCCACGTGCTGCAAAAGAAACACAACTGTGAAATTCCAAGGTGCCACAATGTATTAAAGTAACTCACCACTATTACTTATTTGTCCGTGGCGTTCACACAGGCGTTGTACTTGATCAGTAAAGCTGCTACATCCACGTGCTGCAAAAGAAACACAACTGTGAAATTCCAAGGTGCCACAATGTATTAAACTAACTCACCACTATTACTGGCACTTCTCTGCAATCCTCATTCCTAATTTTCTTAGAATACAGTTACTTTTTAATGATGATTAAAAAGATTTATTAAAACAAGGTGTTTTCTTCCTCACCTGTAATGTAACAGTAAAAAGTTCAGATTTGTTTCCTCTTCTTTAAAAAAGACAGACTACAACAGAATCCCACATCCAGGGGAATCCGAAGGGAAAAAAGCCTGAATTTGAACTCCCAGTTTGGAAAGTACTCCAACTGTTTTGATTAAAGACTTGATCTAAGCACAAAGATCCCAGAAGCCGACAAAAACAATTACTGTCTCAAAACCAGCCAACTAAATGAAAATGAGATCTTGCTGGTACAATTGGACTGGCACAGGTAAGGACATGCATTTTATGGCACACCTTTCAGGCTGCTGGCTTTCTAAGTATTCATGTTCAGAAAACTCAAATTCTGTGAATTCCAACCATGACTTCACAAATTCCAAGAAAGTCTTCACCTATACAACGAGCTGACCATTGGCTTTCTAAGTATTCATGTTCAGAAAACTAAAATTCTGTGAACTCCAACCATGACTTCACAAATTCAAGAAAGTCTTCACCTATACAATGAGCTGACCAGGATCCAAATTTTTGTGTTTGTTTTAGAAATAAGATTACAACCAAATAGCAAAAGCTTTCTAGAGAGTATTGGCTCACAATGCTGTCAATTACATGCATAACTTTTTTTTAATAAATAAAGCCTCAGAAACTTTGAGATATTTACCCCATAGGATGCTGCATTATGCAACGGAATCAAACCTCCTTTATCCTGGGCATTCACATCTGCTCCGTGCTGTAACAGGTATTCTGCCACCTCCAGATTGTTGTAGCCGGCTGGAAGGTGGCAAAAGGACAGAATAAATAGACCGTATTAAAAAAAAAAACCAACCCTCAACAAACTGTAGAGAAGTAGCAATTAATTTAAATTACTTGAAAGTTACAATGTCATTCCCTGTGAATACAGTGTATTATCTATTAGTGAAGGCAGCTTCACCCTATTTAAGAGTATTTGGTTTTAAAACCTCTGTCACTAAACATTAGAAGACCCTCTTTGGCTAGAGAGTACAGAAAACTAAAGTCATTCAATAGTTTAGAAGAGAAACGTAAGATTATATGCATAAAATACTTTTTTTTTTTTTTTAAGAGAAAATGTGGGATCTCCTAGCTTGAGGCTATACTTTAAAGCTGCTTAGACACAGGAAGTTCAGGCACAGTAATAACTCTGATCGATCCAGTTAATTACAAGACTGACCTGCTAAATGCAGCGGTGTTGAGTGCCGTCCCTGCGTGTCCCGGCAGTTGACGTTGTCAGGTGAACACAGCTTTTTCACTCGGGCCAAACAGCCCTTTTTCGCAGCATCCAGAAGAGCTGCATCTCCTCTAAGTAAGTCCTGAATATCAGTATCTCCATCTTTAACCAGGTCCAGAGGAGTATTTCCATCCCGGTTTTTCTTCGTGGGGTCAGCTCCATGCTGTGCACATCAAAACAAGTGGAAAGTATTTAAGTAGAATAAACACATTGCGCCTTAGGCATCTGATGCCTAATTGAGCAAATATTCTGACCCATATTCACATCCATTTACTGCCTGAGAAAGGACAGAGTTGCTAATAGTATCCCTTTTCCTGGAAACACAGTGAAGGACAATGATTTAGAAACCACAGAACACAAATCAATTTCTCAAAGCAGTCCAACCCCATTTCAGACTGAAGAAGAAAGGAAAAGCAGCAGCTCGTCTCTCCAGCCCATGGAATACCTGCAACAGCAGTTTGCAAATCTCATATTTTCCTTTTGCTGCAGCTTCGTGCAGGGGAGTGAATTTCCACAGATCAGCTACGTTGACAACCGCCCCGTGTTTAACCAGCAGCTCCGCGACTTCGTAGTGACCGTACGAGCAGGCGTTGTGTAAAGGGACCAGTCCTCTGCAAACCAGGGAAAAAACCCAAACAAACAAATTCTCTTTAAAAATTGGGTCTTTTCTCACAAAGTGATATAAGCTTAAAGTACAATACACCGTCAATAACCAAACCATGGCATTTTTTTCCAAATGTCCCCAGCAGTGTAATACAGTAGGAGTATCTACTGCTAAAGTGCTAAGAATGCAACCGGTGGCACTGAAGAGACTGAAGAGAAGTACAAACATGGGGCCAGAGAAATTCTTGATGCTCTAGTCTCAAGTACCACAAAATACAATTTTCAATTCTTGCTGAAGCAAGACGTGGGGCCAGCAAAACTGCCACCTGGGACTTCCAAAGGGCAGACTTTGGCCTCTTCAGGAGCAGGGTTGAAAGTGTCCCTTGGGACACAAAGGTGGCCAGGAAGGCTGGTCGTATTTCAAGGAGGCACTCTTAAAAGCGCAGGAAAGAGCCATACCCAAGTCCCAAAAAACACGCAGGAGGGGAAGAAGACCAGCCTGGCTAAATAGAGAGCTTTGGCTGGAGCTCAGGAACGAAAAGAAGACTTATGATCTTTAGAAAAGGGGCCTGGCAGGCAAGGAGAAATACTGGGAAGTGGTGAAGATATGCAGGGGGAAAATTCAGTGAAATTCATGAAATACTTTTGTGGATATTCTGAACGTCTTCAATCTAACAGAACTTTCCATGGAAATAAAAAAGAATCAAGTGTCTGAAGAAAGATGGGATGCTGGCCAGCTCACAGTAGTCAAGAGGTGACATATATCAGCAATTACAACTGCCAAGAAAATAGACATTTGAGTATTTACCCCTTGTCTTTTGCATGCACATCAGCGCCGTGCTGAAGGAGATACTCGACAACAGACACCCTGTTGTACCCCGCTGCAAAATGAAGGGGTGTCGACTGGCGTCCTTCAATATCTCTGCAGTTCACACTTTGAACTGTACACAGTTTCTGTGAAACACCCCAAACAAAACACACATCACTGTATATAGTGTTGGGACACTTTTCATTTAGTCATAAAATGTTGTTAGAGACATCTAATTTTGAAAAATTGTTTGCATTAAAGTCTCTTTTAGTCATTAATTTCTACATAAAACCTTTGCTTTACGCAGATTGTGTCCCAAGAAAAACATTAATTAAATATTCCCTCCTCCCAAATCCACCCTGTGACTTCTTACTTGTGCTTTTTATATAAGACAAACTTTTGGAGGTGGTGAACATTACATTTTGCCAGCTGTAAGATCTGTGCAAAGGTTTTAGGACAGGGATCACTACTCTAAAGCAGTCAGTGAAGGGCTGTTTGATTGCTTGCTTTGAAAAATAGTAGTTTGGTAGTTTGATTCTCTCTTATTTTTAGGGCAGGTTTAAGCTTACTTTTACAGTATCCACATCTCCAGCCTTTGCAGCCTCCAGCAACTGTCGATCTGCATCAGAATTACCCACTGGGATCCCTTCTGCAAAAGAAACAAGGTTGCATGACAAGTGAGTGAGTGTATGCAGTTGAAGGAATTTGTTAAGACAGTAAATCATTTCAGTATTTCAAAGATTTCCCTTAAAAAGAAAATTAACCAATTATAGACAAGTTTTGTCTTTTCTTATTCTCTACCAGTGTCGCTATTAGCTCCAACAGTGTTTGCTAAGTTGCCTTTAGCAACACACTTCCTATCCATTCTGAAGTACTGGGGAACCAACTAAAGATTCTCAGTTTCAGAATTAGACTGTAGCTTACCTATGTGTAGAGTATCCAAACTTTAAAACCCATGTACCCTGTTGCCTCTGCTCACAGTTGCAAAGTGCAAAGCAGATATGACTTTGCTTTTGAAACTCACTTTCTACTTACAAGATCCCCAACTCCCCTACATCAAGATTTTTCCAAAACTATTCCAGACAGCTGTACCATTAAATACCTGAGCATGCCTGACAATCTGTACAGCTGAATACCAGAGAGTAAATGAGATTGTTAACTACAGCCAGAGCAGGGACTCTCCCTGCGTGCGTGGTGATGGAGTAAGAACGGCACAGCCCAGCTCTCGGCACTGTCTTCTGTAGAAAGTTCATTTTTTGGAATTGTGTTCACTGTTACTCCTTGACAGCACTTGAAACTACAAGTAAAACGAAGCAGCAGGTTACTTCAGCAGCGGGTGCTGAATGAATCAGTCGTACCTTGCAGCAGCTGTTGCACACTCTCCGTCCCCATCTGTAGGGCTGTAAAGCCCTGCAGAGACACGATGGAGGGATCGCAGCCAGAACTCAAGAGCAGCCTGCAGGTCTGGAGGTGCCCGCAGTGTGCTGCTCTGTGCAGAGAGGTCTGGCCCAGATTGTCTAAAGCATTAACCTAAAAATAACACAGACAAGAAACATCACCATCAAAGCTTAATATCAAAGCCGTTTTCACTGCTGACTGGGAGAGTTTCACAAGGATTCTTCCTCCTTTTAATTAAAAGAACATATTCAGCATATTTCTGGAGGTCATGACACTTCAGAAGATAAAACTTAAACAAAAACAGATCATAAAGTTGCAACTACATTCACTGAGGACAAACAGCCCCCATTTTAGAGACGTGATTAATCCAGTGTAAGCAAACAATTACAGCAATTCTACCACATCCAGAAGTTGGCACAAATCCCCAGTGCCAGCACACAGAACAGCTCCCACCTGCACTGGCTTATCGCCATTTTTCAGAGTGAGGACTTTCTATGTGTTTCAGTCAAGGTGTATTTAACAATTGAAAACTCTGCACCCCAAAGTTACTTGGATTCCCTCCTGCTCCTCTGGTTTTGAGCATTGCTTTGGAAAATTCACAGCAGTCAGGCCGTAATCAAATTGACATGAGAGAGATATTCACCTCCTAGTTTTGGAGGATTGAAGCATTACAGACAGTATCTCCTTTCCACCTTCCCTTTTTGTGGAAATTTGCGCTAAACACTCTGTTATGATTTCATTTTAGCTTCACTAGCTGTTATACAGTTCAGTCTGGCTTCTTCTTGTTCCAATATATCCCCTACTTTCTTTTTTCCTTAAGCATTTCATTTCTCCTGCTGGATGACGAAGCACCGATTAAGCTACTCCACAAGCTTTCAGTTATTAGTGAGAACTACATCCATAGTTCTTATAAAACGACCACACCAACAATGATGCCTCAATGTACGGGCTTGACTGATGGCCTATGTCTTAAGTGTATAAATCTAAAACCTTCCAAAAGGAACTATTTTAGAAAAGTCTGTCTGCTCAGCTCAGTCTGTTCATTCTCAAGGTATGAAAACCTATACAGTAGGCAAAAAAAAAAGTACGAACAGTAACTCCTACCTTAGCTTCGTGTTTCACAACCACTTCTACAACATCATTATGAGCCTTTTCTGATGCCACATGCAGAGGAGTCAAGAAGCTTTAAAAAGAACAGAGAAAAAAGAAAGAATAATTCAAAAATTTATTTTGCAAACTCTTTTAAACAAGCACTTAGGAGTATTCATTTGTAACCACTCACTCTTTTGTTTTTTCATTGATGTTGGCTCCTTTCCTCAGCAGCAATTCACACACTTGTTTTCTCTTAGGATAGGGAGAGGCAGCAGCACAGTGCTGAGAACAGTAAACATTGCAGCATTAACAACCAGCCACAGCAGGGCAGGGGTTTCACTGCTTGCTCATCAGCAGGCAGTCAGGAGTTGCTCGTGTGCAGTGTCAACAGAAAAAAAAACCCAAAATCATGTAGAAGCCCTTATTAACTTGGGAGATTTCGCATAGGCTTTTGGATTTATTCTGGTATTTTCCAGAGCTCCCTCTCCAATAATTGCTGGAAACCTCCAAGCTTTACAAACCAAACTAACATAAACAGCTTACTGTTGCTTAAAACCAAACCATTCTACAGAAAATCAGCCATTCAGACAGCCTATATTAAACAGGCAATTTAGATGAGCCCTAACATTCACCTTAAGAATAAATTATTAATCAATGGTATTTGCTTAACTAGGCACTTGATATTCCAGGCTGGTCTGAATTACACTGTTTTGACACTGAAATTTTTAGTTCTAAGCTATTACCTAGTATGTTTAGGTCAGCCACAATATATGAAAAATAATTCATAAATCCTGAGATATTACCAATGCTGTCTCATGTGTTTGAGGATGCTTGAAGTTCACTGTCTCCAAAGAAAGATGTTTCTTTATACGAGCCACATCTGATTCTCTTGCAGCCTGCAGCAGTGAGTGACCTTTGAATTCATCTTTAAAAAGAAATAAACACGTACCAGAAGGTTACACTCCTTAACTCAAGAAGGATCAAGAGCATTGTTTCTTTCAGTTAGATAAAAATATTCAGTTTATTCAACAGACCACAGAGCAGACATTTCCAACTCAAAGGGCAGTTTTTCCCCCACTTGACAGCACTTGTTAGCTAAGTCAGAACGCTACAGGGACACGCTTAGTTTCTGAAGCGAAGGCAGAGCCACCTGAACTGGCTGAACAACATCCACGTCACTCCCCACTCCTCTAGGTTCTGCTCTTCCCACACGTACCAACTCAAGCACATATAAATCTCTACTTCTGACCTGCCTTTGGAAAACCATGTCTAGATGCTAACATGAAGCCCAGTGTAGTATTTACTGGGAATTTCTGTACATGTCCCACAAAGTTATTGTTTGGCCATGAAGGACAGAATTTGAGGGCATTCTTTTCAACTCAAGTCTGCTGGACAAAAATCAGCGCCTTTCATCAATTTCTTTTAGCAATTGTTGGTGTAAAATACCAAGCTGCATACTCAAACAAACTCAGAATTCTAAACAGTTATGTTTTTTCTTTTCTTCAAACAAAACACAGTGGAATAAAAATGTGTATTTCAGCAGTCTTGACGCAGTGACAGGAGCAAGTATGGAAAATGAAAGCGTACTGGCAAGGTCATGAGGGAAAGCTACAGGGAAGAAAAGCTACAAAACCCATCACAACCACGACTATAAAACTGACAATAAAATTATTTTAAAGGCCTATGTTCAAAAAAATCTAGCAATCTCAATTTCTAAACAGTGAAATGTACTGTCCAACATTGCTCAATTGCTTGAAAGCATTTTCCACATCTGCTTTCTGGTGGGTCACCATCCAGGGAACCTAAGGACCCACCACAATCTGTAACTGTAGAGCTGATCTTGCTCAATACTCACATGCTAATCGCTCTTTTAATTGGGGTGTTGGAGCCAAATCGATGGTGCTTTTGTTGTGACAGTTCAAGAGTGTAGGGTCAGCACCGTAACTTAACAGAAGAGAACACACTTCCACCCTGTTCTTAGAGGCTGCTTCGTGCAGAGGGGTGAACTGCCACAGATCCATCGCGTTCACACACGCGCCGTGCTTCCAAGGGAAAGGGGCAGAAAGGATGCATTAAAACCAGATCAATAGAAAGACTTCTGTCATTAGTTACAAAGCAGTAGACTGTTAAAATAAAAATCAATGCTTGTATGCAAACTGTATCCAAGATGCTCCTTTTCAATATAACACAACATTTCAGCACATTGCAGTTTCTAATCCCCTAGTGCCTTACAGATACATTCAAAAAAGCCCAATGCAGGCTGGTCTCTTCAAGGCTTTCTCCAGCATCTTGAGAAGGACAGTAGCTCTGCTACACGTCACACTGGAGAAAGAGCCTAACTCACATACTCCAAGTCACCTTTGAACAAGCTCCTGTTTCTTGTTCCTCTAGAAAAAGTCTAGAGTGAACAGTTGCACTAAGATAAACACACGTTCTGTGACTACCCACCAAGAGATGAATCCCAAGATATCTAGGAGGAGACAGACACTCAAAATTGGCTTCAATTCAAAACATTTAAGTATAAGGTTCTGCAAGTAATAGTTTTGGATGATTAATATCTGCGTAATTCTTCTCCAGTAACATCCTATATGCACCTGGAGTTCTGTAAGCACGTCTGACAGGACGTGCTCTTTCCCACTGATCCTGTTACCACTGCAGTGCTTTGCAAAAAATAATTCCTGACTCCCTGGAGCAGAAATCCAACAAGGAATATGACTCCAGCATAACAGGTAAGGAACGCAGCTGTGTCTAGGCAAGAGGGGATTTTTTTTTTGTCTGGTACCACAAGTGTAAAGATTAGTTTTGCAATGGGCCTCTGCAGTAAAAAAACCAACCAAACAAACACAAAATCTTCACTATTTATACTTACTACAATATACGCTCTAAGTTCATGCCCTCAAAAGACCAATTACTCTTTAATCTTAAAACATTGAAGATCTTTACCAGTATTCTTTTAAAAAATCTCTTAATACTCTGTCTTACAAAATATTGTTCTATTGTCAAACTCGGTATTTCTCAGTTTTGGGGTTTTTTTGGTGTTGTTTTTTTGGGGTGAGGGTGGGAAGGTTGAGATAAGAAGTACTTGGTAAAAAAACATTCAACTTTGAAGCAGAGAAAGTTAAAAACAGAAAGTGCATTTATAAGGAAAAAGCTTCCTTGCAAGCAGAAGATTCTGTAGCTCCAGCTTAATAATCACCAACAGGTAGAGCAGAAGCAATCTACCATTCTGGAAGTTTTGTAAATCTAAATACAAAATAAAAACGCAACTTGCATTAAGTCTTATAAACTGTTCTTATTTAATAATATGCAATTTAATCTCTTCAAAGACCAACCTTTACTAGAAGCTCTGTTACTTCATAGTGACCATAGGAACAGGCGTTGTGAAGTGGCACCAAGTCTCTGTACAGGAGAGAAAGGGGGAGGGTGACTTTCTCAGTAGACATATCTCAATTTCAAATGCACCTACAGAGCACTATGTGGGAGTATCAGAGATGTTCAAATGACGTTGAGGAGAAATAAGAAGATGGAGAAGAACACAGAAAACCCCATCAGCATTTTTCAGAACAATAAACGTTTAAAATAATTAAAAGACGCAAAATTTATTGTGCTGTCTTACTGCAAATGAAGAGGTTCCCCTCAGACTCAGAACCCACAGCAGTAAGAACTACCTGCAGGGGATTTTCAGGAGTGACAGCAATGATCTCCTTCACAAGAACACAGCAATATTTCACTATGTTTCCTAACACGACAACCAAATGCTTGAGAATGTAGTCCAAACAAGAACTCTGGGAAACAAATCTTCTATTTTTATCACATTCTTTGCAAAAAGAAGTGCAGAAACTTAGAAGCAGAAAGAAAGTTAAGATTGATTCAATCATTTCTCAATATTTGCTGACTTCACAGTGGTGTTCAAATGTCTTTTATTAAACAAGAGATAATAATTTGGCTAAAAGGCAACATGTTCTATGGTCAGCTCAACTTGGATTCTACTGAATCACAAGTCTCAAGCCTGGAAACTCTGTATTTTTGTCACAGCAGAAAGGTTAAAGATGGCACAATGGTCTCAAGTGAGAAATTCTTCATGGTTAAAATAGTATTACTATTCTTTACTTCATTGCAATTTTAACCAAATTCTTTTTATTCTGACCAAAGGAAAAATGAACCTACCCTTTATCCTTGGCGTGTACGTCAGCCCCGTGCTGCAGTAAGAGCTGCACTATTTTGACACGGTTATACCCAGCTGCTAAATGCAAAGGAGTCGACTGAAATGACACAACACAGGAGTAATCAGTAATAAAAGTTTGATTTTATATTTATTTTTTTCAAAACTTGTTAACAGTACTAATTACTGAAGTCTTTAAAATACTTGCAACATAAAAAAAAACCAAACCAGGGTGCTTGAATCAGACATTTGATAGCTAAGTTCATTGTTTACTCGCTACTCTTGCAGTCATGAAGGCCCTTTTTAAAGGCTTTTTGAGTCCTGCAGTC
Source organism: Calidris pugnax (assembly GCF_001431845.1). NCBI lineage: Eukaryota > Metazoa > Chordata > Aves > Charadriiformes > Scolopacidae > Calidris > Calidris pugnax. The sequence continues at coordinate 334,934 of NW_015090784.1, read as the reverse complement.
CATCTCTGTCCTTTAGCCTACCACCATAAATACTTTGCTGGGACAAACTACATCTCTTGGGAAAGGGGAAATCAGACTGCAATTAGAAATGATGACTGCTCAATTATAAAGAGGTCTCCCTGCCAGTCAGGAGATGAAGCTCAGAAATTATCAACAGAGACTATTACCCACATCTTTGTGGGTGGTAAATTAGTGGGGCTTGGGGGAAAAACTCCTGAAAATTCTCACCCTCCACAGAGCACTCGGGTAACTGCTCTATGAGCTCCTCCAGCAAAGCCACTCAAGCAAGTACGTAATGAGGATGAGGATGCCAAAAATTGATAATAATTTGAACTTCTGGTAGGCGAGGGGCAGAAGACCATCAGGATGTTTTAGAATGGAAATTTTGAACATTTTTCATGTAGTTCTCTAGCACTGCTTATAGCTCCTGAAGCAGCAGCAATGCCTTGCCCAGGACACATGGCAATTACGGGGCCCGTGTGTCTCTGTGACAGTGAGGAGAATCCGTGACAAAGCCGCCCTTCTCTCTCCCTGCAGGTACGAAGGTCAAGAGGTAGTTCCAAGAAAAGGTGTTTGTTCACTGCTCCTAGACGGAAATACCTACACAGTCCTTCTAAGGTTAAAAACCAACCCACAAATTAGCTGGTTGCTTGAGAGGTACAATCTTATTTTCACACATATATTGAAGAAAATAGACAGATTCTATGTTTAACGTTCTAAAATCCGATCAAACAATAACGGTGAAACATGTAAGAGTGAACTCATTCTGATCAGAAACAAAAATACCTTTCTGCCATCACTTGCATGACAGTTAACGTTCAATGGTGTAAGAAGAGACATCATCTTTTCTTCATTTCCGCTCCTGAAAAACGGAAAGAAATATTTTCGAGCTGACCATGATCCAAATTTTTGTGTTTGTTTTAGAAATAAGATTACAACCAAATAGCAAAAGCTTTCTAGAGAGTATTGGCTCACAATGCTGTCAATTACATGCATAACTTTCTTTTTTTTAATAAATAAAGCCTCAGAAACTTTGAGATATTTACCCCATAGGATGCTGCATTATGCAACGGAATCAAACCTCCTTTATCCTGGGCATTCACATCTGCTCCGTGCTGTAACAGGTATTCTGCCACCTCCAGATTGTTGTAGCCGGCTGGAAGGTGGCAAAAGGACAGAATAAATAGACCGTATTAAAAAAAAAAACCAACCCTCAACAAACTGTAGAGAAGTAGCAATTAATTTAAATTACTTGAAAGTTACAATGTCATTCCCTGTGAATACAGTGTATTATCTATTAGTGAAGGCAGCTTCACCCTATTTAAGAGTATTTGGTTTTAAAACCTCTGTCACTAAACATTAGAAGACCCTCTTTGGCTAGAGAGTACAGAAAACTAAAGTCATTCAATAGTTTAGAAGAGAAACGTAAGATTATATGCATAAAATACTTTTTTTTTTTTTTTAAGAGAAAATGTGGGATCTCCTAGCTTGAGGCTATACTTTAAAGCTGCTTAGACACAGGAAATTCAGGCACAGTAATAACTCTGATCAATCCAGTTAATTCCAACACTGACCTGCTAAATGCAGCGGTGTTGAGTGCCGTCCCTGCGTGTCCCGGCAGTTGACGTTGTCAGGTGAACACAGCTTTTTCACTCGGGCCAAACAGCCCTTTTTCGCAGCATCCAGAAGAGCTGCATCTCCTCTAAGTAAGTCCTGAATATCAGTATCACCATCTTTAACCAGGTCCAGAGGAGTATTTCCATCCCGGTTTTTCTTCGTGGGGTCAGCTCCATGCTGTGCACATCAAAACAAGTGGAAAGTATTTAAGTAGAATAAACACATTGCGCCTTAGGCATCTGATGCCTAATTGAGCAAATATTCTGACCCATATTCACATCCATTTACTGCCTGAGAAAGGACAGAGTTGCTAATAGTATCCCTTTTCCTGGAAACACAGTGAAGGACAATGATTTAGAAACCACAGAACACAAATCAATTTCTCAAAGCAGTCCAACCCCATTTCAGACTGAAGAAGAAAGGAAAAGCAGCAGCTCGTCTCTCCAGCCCATGGAATACCTGCAACAGCAGTTTGCAAATCTCATATTTTCCTTTTGCTGCAGCTTCGTGCAGGGGAGTGAATTTCCACAGATCAGCTACGTTGACAACCGCCCCGTGTTTAACCAGCAGCTCCGCGACTTCGTAGTGACCGTACGAGCAGGCGTTGTGTAAAGGGACCAGTCCTCTGCAAACCAGGGAAAAAACCCAAACAAACAAATTCTCTTTAAAAATTGGGTCTTTTCTCACAAAGTGATATAAGCTTAAAGTACAATACACCGTCAATAACCAAACCATGGCATTTTTTTCCAAATGTCCCCAGCAGTGTAATACAGTAGGAGTATCTACTGCTAAAGTGCTAAGAATGCAACCGGTGGCACTGAAGAGACTGAAGAGAAGTACAAACATGGGGCCAGAGAAATTCTTGATGCTCTAGTCTCAAGTACCACAAAATACAATTTTCAATTCTTGCTGAAGCAAGACGTGGGGCCAGCAAAACTGCCACCTGGGACTTCCAAAGGGCAGACTTTGGCCTCTTCAGGAGCAGGGTTGAAAGTGTCCCTTGGGACACAAAGGTGGCCAGGAAGGCTGGTCGTATTTCAAGGAGGCACTCTTAAAAGCGCAGGAAAGAGCCATACCCAAGTCCCAAAAAACACGCAGGAGGGGAAGAAGACCAGCCTGGCTAAATAGAGAGCTTTGGCTGGAGCTCAGGAACGAAAAGAAGACTTATGATCTTTAGAAAAGGGGCCTGGCAGGCAAGGAGAAATACTGGGAAGTGGTGAAGATATGCAGGGGGAAAATTCAGTGAAATTCATGAAATACTTTTGTGGATATTCTGAACGTCTTCAATCTAACAGAACTTTCCATGGAAATAAAAAAGAATCAAGTGTCTGAAGAAAGATGGGATGCTGGCCAGCTCACAGTAGTCAAGAGGTGACATATATCAGCAATTACAACTGCCAAGAAAATAGACATTTGAGTATTTACCCCTTGTCTTTTGCATGCACATCAGCGCCGTGCTGAAGGAGATACTCGACAACAGACACCCTGTTGTACCCCGCTGCAAAATGAAGGGGTGTCGACTGGCGTCCTTCAATATCTCTGCAGTTCACACTTTGAACTGTACACAGTTTCTGTGAAACACCCCAAACAAAACACACATCACTGTATATAGTGTTGGGACACTTTTCATTTAGTCATAAAATGTTGTTAGAGACATCTAATTTTGAAAAATTGTTTGCATTAAAGTCTCTTTTAGTCATTAATTTCTACATAAAACCTTTGCTTTACGCAGATTGTGTCCCAAGAAAAACATTAATTAAATATTCCCTCCTCCCAAATCCACCCTGTGACTTCTTACTTGTGCTTTTTATATAAGACAAACTTTTGGAGGTGGTGAACATTACATTTTGCCAGCTGTAAGATCTGTGCAAAGGTTTTAGGACAGGGATCACTACTCTAAAGCAGTCAGTGAAGGGCTGTTTGATTGCTTGCTTTGAAAAATAGTAGTTTGGTAGTTTGATTCTCTCTTATTTTTAGGGCAGGTTTAAGCTTACTTTTACAGTATCCACATCTCCAGCCTTTGCAGCCTCCAGCAACTGTCGATCTGCATCAGAATTACCCACTGGGATCCCTTCTGCAAAAGAAACAAGGTTGCATGACAAGTGAGTGAGTGTATGCAGTTGAAGGAATTTGTTAAGACAGTAAATCATTTCAGTATTTCAAAGATTTCCCTTAAAAAGAAAATTAACCAATTATAGACAAGTTTTGTCTTTTCTTATTCTCTACCAGTGTCGCTATTAGCTCCAACAGTGTTTGCTAAGTTGCCTTTAGCAACACACTTCCTATCCATTCTGAAGTACTGGGGAACCAACTAAAGATTCTCAGTTTCAGAATTAGACTGTAGCTTACCTATGTGTAGAGTATCCAAACTTTAAAACCCATGTACCCTGTTGCCTCTGCTCACAGTTGCAAAGTGCAAAGCAGATATGACTTTGCTTTTGAAACTCACTTTCTACTTACAAGATCCCCAACTCCCCTACATCAAGATTTTTCCAAAACTATTCCAGACAGCTGTACCATTAAATACCTGAGCATGCCTGACAATCTGTACAGCTGAATACCAGAGAGTAAATGAGATTGTTAACTACAGCCAGAGCAGGGACTCTCCCTGCGTGCGTGGTGATGGAGTAAGAACGGCACAGCCCAGCTCTCGGCACTGTCTTCTGTAGAAAGTTCATTTTTTGGAATTGTGTTCACTGTTACTCCTTGACAGCACTTGAAACTACAAGTAAAACGAAGCAGCAGGTTACTTCAGCAGCGGGTGCTGAATGAATCAGTCGTACCTTGCAGCAGCTGTTGCACACTCTCCGTCCCCATCTGTAGGGCTGTAAAGCCCTGCAGAGACACGATGGAGGGATCGCAGCCAGAACTCAAGAGCAGCCTGCAGGTCTGGAGGTGCCCGCAGTGTGCTGCTCTGTGCAGAGAGGTCTGGCCCAGATTGTCTAAAGCATTAACCTAAAAATAACACAGACAAGAAACATCACCATCAAAGCTTAATATCAAAGCCGTTTTCACTGCTGACTGGGAGAGTTTCACAAGGATTCTTCCTCCTTTTAATTAAAAGAACATATTCAGCATATTTCTGGAGGTCATGACACTTCAGAAGATAAAACTTAAACAAAAACAGATCATAAAGTTGCAACTACATTCACTGAGGACAAACAGCCCCCATTTTAGAGACGTGATTAATCCAGTGTAAGCAAACAATTACAGCAATTCTACCACATCCAGAAGTTGGCACAAATCCCCAGTGCCAGCACACAGAACAGCTCCCACCTGCACTGGCTTATCGCCATTTTTCAGAGTGAGGACTTTCTATGTGTTTCAGTCAAGGTGTATTTAACAATTGAAAACTCTGCACCCCAAAGTTACTTGGATTCCCTCCTGCTCCTCTGGTTTTGAGCATTGCTTTGGAAAATTCACAGCAGTCAGGCCGTAATCAAATTGACATGAGAGAGATATTCACCTCCTAGTTTTGGAGGATTGAAGCATTACAGACAGTATCTCCTTTCCACCTTCCCTTTTTGTGGAAATTTGCGCTAAACACTCTGTTATGATTTCATTTTAGCTTCACTAGCTGTTATACAGTTCAGTCTGGCTTCTTCTTGTTCCAATATATCCCCTACTTTCTTTTTTCCTTAAGCATTTCATTTCTCCTGCTGGATGACGAAGCACCGATTAAGCTACTCCACAAGCTTTCAGTTATTAGTGAGAACTACATCCATAGTTCTTATAAAACGACCACACCAACAATGATGCCTCAATGTACGGGCTTGACTGATGGCCTATGTCTTAAGTGTATAAATCTAAAACCTTCCAAAAGGAACTATTTTAGAAAAGTCTGTCTGCTCAGCTCAGTCTGTTCATTCTCAAGGTATGAAAACCTATACAGTAGGCAAAAAAAAAAGTACGAACAGTAACTCCTACCTTAGCTTCGTGTTTCACAACCACTTCTACAACATCATTATGAGCCTTTTCTGATGCCACATGCAGAGGAGTCAAGAAGCTTTAAAAAGAACAGAGAAAAAAGAAAGAATAATTCAAAAATTTATTTTGCAAACTCTTTTAAACAAGCACTTAGGAGTATTCATTTGTAACCACTCACTCTTTTGTTTTTTCATTGATGTTGGCTCCTTTCCTCAGCAGCAATTCACACACTTGTTTTCTCTTAGGATAGGGAGAGGCAGCAGCACAGTGCTGAGAACAGTAAACATTGCAGCATTAACAACCAGCCACAGCAGGGCAGGGGTTTCACTGCTTGCTCATCAGCAGGCAGTCAGGAGTTGCTCGTGTGCAGTGTCAACAGAAAAAAAAACCCAAAATCATGTAGAAGCCCTTATTAACTTGGGAGATTTCGCATAGGCTTTTGGATTTATTCTGGTATTTTCCAGAGCTCCCTCTCCAATAATTGCTGGAAACCTCCAAGCTTTACAAACCAAACTAACATAAACAGCTTACTGTTGCTTAAAACCAAACCATTCTACAGAAAATCAGCCATTCAGACAGCCTATATTAAACAGGCAATTTAGATGAGCCCTAACATTCACCTTAAGAATAAATTATTAATCAATGGTATTTGCTTAACTAGGCACTTGATATTCCAGGCTGGTCTGAATTACACTGTTTTGACACTGAAATTTTTAGTTCTAAGCTATTACCTAGTATGTTTAGGTCAGCCACAATATATGAAAAATAATTCATAAATCCTGAGATATTACCAATGCTGTCTCATGTGTTTGAGGATGCTTGAAGTTCACTGTCTCCAAAGAAAGATGTTTCTTTATACGAGCCACATCTGATTCTCTTGCAGCCTGCAGCAGTGAGTGACCTTTGAATTCATCTTTAAAAAGAAATAAACACGTACCAGAAGGTTACACTCCTTAACTCAAGAAGGATCAAGAGCATTGTTTCTTTCAGTTAGATAAAAATATTTTTTTTTTTTTTTTTTGTTAAGAGAAAATATGGGATCTCCTAGCTTGAGGCTATACTTTAAAGCTGCTTAGACACAGGAAATTCAGGCACAGTAATAACTCTGATCAATCCAGTTAATTCCAACACTGACCTGCTAAATGCAGCGGTGTTGAGTGCCGTCCCTGCGTGTCCCGGCAGTTGACGTTGTCAGGTGAACACAGCTTTTTCACTCGGGCCAAACAGCCTTTTTTCGCAGCATCCAGAAGAGCTGCATCTCCTCTAAGTAAGTCCTGAATATCAGTATCACCATCTTTAACCAGGTCCAGAGGAGTATTTCCATCCCGGTTTTTCTTCGTGGGGTCAGCTCCATGCTGTGCACATCAAAACAAGTGGAAAGTATTTAAGTAGAATAAACACATTGCGCCTTAGGCATCTGATGCCTAATTGAGCAAATATTCTGACCCATATTCACATCCATTTACTGCCTGAGAAAGGACAACAGAGTTGCTAATAGTACCCCTCTTGCTGGAAACACAGTTAAGGACAATGATTTAGAAACCACAGAACACAAATCAATTTCTCAAAGCAGTCCAACCCCATTTCAGACTGAAGAAGAAAGGAAAAGCAGCAGCTCGTCTCTCCAGCCCATGGAATACCTGCAACAGCAGTTTGCAAATCTCATATTTTCCTTTTGCTGCAGCTTCGTGCAGGGGAGTGAATTTCCACAGATCAGCTACGTTGACAACCGCCCCGTGTTTAACCAGCAGCTCCGCGACTTCGTAGTGACCGTACGAGCAGGCGTTGTGTAAAGGGACCAGTCCTCTGCAAACCAGGGAAAAAACCCAAACAAACAAGTTCTCTTTAAAAATTGGGTCTGTTCTCACAAAGTGATATAAGCTTAAAGTACAATGTATCGTCAATAACCAAACCATGGCATTTTTTTTCCATGGGGCCAGAAAAATTCTTGACGCTCTAGTCTCAAGTACCGCAAAATACAATTTTCAATTCTTGCTGAAGCAAGACGTGGGGCCAGCAAAAGTGCCACCTGGGACTTCCGAAGGGCAGACTTTGGCCTCTTCAGGAGCAGGGTTGAAAGTGTCCCTTGGGACACAAAGGTGGCCAGGAAGGCTGGTCGTATTTCAAGGAGGCACTCTTAAAAGCGCAGGAAAGAGCCATACCCAAGTCCCAAAAAACAAGCAGGAAGGGAAGAAGACCAGCCTGGCTAAATAGAGAGCTTTGGCTGGAGCTCAGGAACAAAAAGAAGACTTATGATCTTTAGAAAAGGGGCCTGGCAGGCAAGGAGAAATACTGGGAAGTGGTGAAGATATGCAGGGGGAAAATTCAGAGAAATTCAGTCAAATACTTTTGTGGATATTCTGAACGTCTTCAATCTAACAGAACTTTCCATGGAAATAAAAAAGAATCAAGTGTCTGAAGAAAGATGGGATGCTGGCCAGCTCACAGTAGTCAAGAGGTGACATATATCAGCAATTACAACTGCCAAGAAAATAGACATTTGAGTATTTACCCCTTGTCTTTTGCATGCACATCAGCGCCGTGCTGAAGGAGATACTCGACAACAGACACCCTGTTGTACCCCGCTGCAAAGTGAAGTGGTGTCGACTGGCGTCCTTCAATATCTCTGCAGTTCACACTTTGAACTGTGCACAGTTTCTGTGAAACACCCCAAACAAAACAAACATCACTGTATATAGTGTTGGAACACTTTTCATTTAGTCATAAAATGTTGTTAGAGACATCTAATTTTGAAAAATTGTTTGCATTAAAGTCTCTTTTAGTCATTAATTTCTACATAAAACCTTTGCTTTACGCAGATTGTGTCCCAAGAAAAACATTAATTAAATATTCCCTCCTCCCAAATCCACCCTGTGACTTCTTACTTGTGCTTTTTATATAAGACAAACTTTTGGAGGTGGTGAACATTACATTTTGCCAGCTGTAAGATCTGTGCAAAGGTTTTAGGACAGGGATCACTACTCTAAAGCAGTCAGTGAAGGGCTGTTTGATTGCTTGCTTTGAAAAATAGTAGTTTGGTAGTTTGATTCTCTCTTATTTTTAGGGCAGGTTTAAGCTTACTTTTACAGTATCCACATCTCCAGCCTTTGCAGCCTCCAGCAACTGTCGATCTGCATCAGAATTACCCACTGGGATCCCTTCTGCAAAAGAAACAAGGTTGCATGACAAGTGAGTGAGTGTATGCAGTTGAAGGAATTTGTTAAGACAGTAAATCATTTCAGTATTTCAAAGATTTCCCTTAAAAAGAAAATTAACCAATTATAGACAAGTTTTGTCTTTTCTTATTCTCTACCAGTGTCGCTATTAGCTCCAACAGTGTTTGCTAAGTTGCCTTTAGCAACACACTTCCTATCCATTCTGAAGTACTGGGGAACCAACTAAAGATTCTCAGTTTCAGAATTAGACTGTAGCTTACCTATGTGTAGAGTATCCAAACTTTAAAACCCATGTACCCTGTTGCCTCTGCTCACAGTTGCAAAGTGCAAAGCAGATATGACTTTGCTTTTGAAACTCACTTTCTACTTACAAGATCCCCAACTCCCCTACATCAAGATTTTTCCAAAACTATTCCAGACAGCTGTACCATTAAATACCTGAGCATGCCTGACAATCTGTACAGCTGAATACCAGAGAGTAAATGAGATTGTTAACTACAGCCAGAGCAGGGACTCTCCCTGCGTGCGTGGTGATGGAGTAAGAACGGCACAGCCCAGCTCTCGGCACTGTCTTCTGTAGAAAGTTCATTTTTTGGAATTGTGTTCACTGTTACTCCTTGACAGCACTTGAAACTACAAGTAAAACGAAGCAGCAGGTTACTTCAGCAGCGGGTGCTGAATGAATCAGTCGTACCTTGCAGCAGCTGTTGCACACTCTCCGTCCCCATCTGTAGGGCTGTAAAGCCCTGCAGAGACACGATGGAGGGATCGCAGCCAGAACTCAAGAGCAGCCTGCAGGTCTGGAGGTGCCCGCAGTGTGCTGCTCTGTGCAGAGAGGTCTGGCCCAGATTGTCTAAAGCATTAACCTAAAAATAACACAGACAAGAAACATCACCATCAAAGCTTAATATCAAAGCCGTTTTCACTGCTGACTGGGAGAGTTTCACAAGGATTCTTCCTCCTTTTAATTAAAAGAACATATTCAGCATATTTCTGGAGGTCATGACACTTCAGAAGATAAAACTTAAACAAAAACAGATCATAAAGTTGCAACTACATTCACTGAGGACAAACAGCCCCCATTTTAGAGACGTGATTAATCCAGTGTAAGCAAACAATTACAGCAATTCTACCACATCCAGAAGTTGGCACAAATCCCCAGTGCCAGCACACAGAACAGCTCCCACCTGCACTGGCTTATCGCCATTTTTCAGAGTGAGGACTTTCTATGTGTTTCAGTCAAGGTGTATTTAACAATTGAAAACTCTGCACCCCAAAGTTACTTGGATTCCCTCCTGCTCCTCTGGTTTTGAGCATTGCTTTGGAAAATTCACAGCAGTCAGGCCGTAATCAAATTGACATGAGAGAGATATTCACCTCCTAGTTTTGGAGGATTGAAGCATTACAGACAGTATCTCCTTTCCACCTTCCCTTTTTGTGGAAATTTGCGCTAAACACTCTGTTATGATTTCATTTTAGCTTCACTAGCTGTTATACAGTTCAGTCTGGCTTCTTCTTGTTCCAATATATCCCCTACTTTCTTTTTTCCTTAAGCATTTCATTTCTCCTGCTGGATGACGAAGCACCGATTAAGCTACTCCACAAGCTTTCAGTTATTAGTGAGAACTACATCCATAGTTCTTATAAAACGACCACACCAACAATGATGCCTCAATGTACGGGCTTGACTGATGGCCTATGTCTTAAGTGTATAAATCTAAAACCTTCCAAAAGGAACTATTTTAGAAAAGTCTGTCTGCTCAGCTCAGTCTGTTCATTCTCAAGGTATGAAAACCTATACAGTAGGCAAAAAAAAAAGTACGAACAGTAACTCCTACCTTAGCTTCGTGTTTCACAACCACTTCTACAACATCATTATGAGCCTTTTCTGATGCCACATGCAGAGGAGTCAAGAAGCTTTAAAAAGAACAGAGAAAAAAGAAAGAATAATTCAAAAATTTATTTTGCAAACTCTTTTAAACAAGCACTTAGGAGTATTCATTTGTAACCACTCACTCTTTTGTTTTTTCATTGATGTTGGCTCCTTTCCTCAGCAGCAATTCACACACTTGTTTTCTCTTAGGATAGGGAGAGGCAGCAGCACAGTGCTGAGAACAGTAAACATTGCAGCATTAACAACCAGCCACAGCAGGGCAGGGGTTTCACTGCTTGCTCATCAGCAGGCAGTCAGGAGTTGCTCGTGTGCAGTGTCAACAGAAAAAAAAACCCAAAATCATGTAGAAGCCCTTATTAACTTGGGAGATTTCGCATAGGCTTTTGGATTTATTCTGGTATTTTCCAGAGCTCCCTCTCCAATAATTGCTGGAAACCTCCAAGCTTTACAAACCAAACTAACATAAACAGCTTACTGTTGCTTAAAACCAAACCATTCTACAGAAAATCAGCCATTCAGACAGCCTATATTAAACAGGCAATTTAGATGAGCCCTAACATTCACCTTAAGAATAAATTATTAATCAATGGTATTTGCTTAACTAGGCACTTGATATTCCAGGCTGGTCTGAATTACACTGTTTTGACACTGAAATTTTTAGTTCTAAGCTATTACCTAGTATGTTTAGGTCAGCCACAATATATGAAAAATAATTCATAAATCCTGAGATATTACCAATGCTGTCTCATGTGTTTGAGGATGCTTGAAGTTCACTGTCTCCAAAGAAAGATGTTTCTTTATACGAGCCACATCTGATTCTCTTGCAGCCTGCAGCAGTGAGTGACCTTTGAATTCATCTTTAAAAAGAAATAAACACGTACCAGAAGGTTACACTCCTTAACTCAAGAAGGATCAAGAGCATTGTTTCTTTCAGTTAGATAAAAATATTCAGTTTATTCAACAGACCACAGAGCAGACATTTCCAACTCAAAGGGCAGTTTTTCCCCCACTTGACAGCACTTGTTAGCTAAGTCAGAACGCTACAGGGACACGCTTAGTTTCTGAAGCGAAGGCAGAGCCACCTGAACTGGCTGAACAACATCCACGTCACTCCCCACTCCTCTAGGTTCTGCTCTTCCCACACGTACCAACTCAAGCACATATAAATCTCTACTTCTGACCTGCCTTTGGAAAACCATGTCTAGATGCTAACATGAAGCCCAGTGTAGTATTTACTGGGAATTTCTGTACATGTCCCACAAAGTTATTGTTTGGCCATGAAGGACAGAATTTGAGGGCATTCTTTTCAACTCAAGTCTGCTGGACAAAAATCAGCGCCTTTCATCAATTTCTTTTAGCAATTGTTGGTGTAAAATACCAAGCTGCATACTCAAACAAACTCAGAATTCTAAACAGTTATGTTTTTTCTTTTCTTCAAACAAAACACAGTGGAATAAAAATGTGTATTTCAGCAGTCTTGACGCAGTGACAGGAGCAAGTATGGAAAATGAAAGCGTACTGGCAAGGTCATGAGGGAAAGCTACAGGGAAGAAAAGCTACAAAACCCATCACAACCACGACTATAAAACTGACAATAAAATTATTTTAAAGGCCTATGTTCAAAAAAATCTAGCAATCTCAATTTCTAAACAGTGAAATGTACTGTCCAACATTGCTCAATTGCTTGAAAGCATTTTCCACATCTGCTTTCTGGTGGGTCACCGTCCAGGGAACCTAAGGACCCACCACAATCTGTAACTGTAGAGCTGATCTTGCTCAATACTCACATGCTAATCGCTCTTTTAATTGGGGTGTTGGAGCCAAATCGATGGTGCTTTTGTTGTGACAGTTCAAGAGTGTAGGGTCAGCACCGTAACTTAACAGAAGAGAACACACTTCCACCCTGTTCTTAGAGGCTGCTTCGTGCAGAGGGGTGAACTGCCACAGATCCATCGCGTTCACACACGCGCCGTGCTTCCAAGGGAAAGGGGCAGAAAGGATGCATTAAAACCAGATCAATAGAAAGACTTCTGTCATTAGTTACAAAGCAGTAGACTGTTAAAATAAAAATCAATGCTTGTATGCAAACTGTATCCAAGATGCTCCTTTTCAATATAACACAACATTTCAGCACATTGCAGTTTCTAATCCCCTAGTGCCTTACAGATACATTCAAAAAAGCCCAATGCAGGCTGGTCTCTTCAAGGCTTTCTCCAGCATCTTGAGAAGGACAGTAGCTCTGCTACACGTCACACTGGAGAAAGAGCCTAACTCACATACTCCAAGTCACCTTTGAACAAGCTCCTGTTTCTTGTTCCTCTAGAAAAAGTCTAGAGTGAACAGTTGCACTAAGATAAACACACGTTCTGTGACTACCCACCAAGAGATGAATCCCAAGATATCTAGGAGGAGACAGACACTCAAAATTGGCTTCAATTCAAAACATTTAAGTATAAGGTTCTGCAAGTAATAGTTTTGGATGATTAATATCTGCGTAATTCTTCTCCAGTAACATCCTATATGCACCTGGAGTTCTGTAAGCACGTCTGACAGGACGTGCTCTTTCCCACTGATCCTGTTACCACTGCAGTGCTTTGCAAAAAATAATTCCTGACTCCCTGGAGCAGAAATCCAACAAGGAATATGACTCCAGCATAACAGGTAAGGAACGCAGCTGTGTCTAGGCAAGAGGGGATTTTTTTTTTGTCTGGTACCACAAGTGTAAAGATTAGTTTTGCAATGGGCCTCTGCAGTAAAAAAACCAACCAAACAAACACAAAATCTTCACTATTTATACTTACTACAATATACGCTCTAAGTTCATGCCCTCAAAAGACCAATTACTCTTTAATCTTAAAACATTGAAGATCTTTACCAGTATTCTTTTAAAAAATCTCTTAATACTCTGTCTTACAAAATATTGTTCTATTGTCAAACTCGGTATTTCTCAGTTTTGGGGTTTTTTTGGTGTTGTTTTTTTGGGGTGAGGGTGGGAAGGTTGAGATAAGAAGTACTTGGTAAAAAAACATTCAACTTTGAAGCAGAGAAAGTTAAAAACAGAAAGTGCATTTATAAGGAAAAAGCTTCCTTGCAAGCAGAAGATTCTGTAGCTCCAGCTTAATAATCACCAACAGGTAGAGCAGAAGCAATCTACCATTCTGGAAGTTTTGTAAATCTAAATACAAAATAAAAACGCAACTTGCATTAAGTCTTATAAACTGTTCTTATTTAATAATATGCAATTTAATCTCTTCAAAGACCAACCTTTACTAGAAGCTCTGTTACTTCATAGTGACCATAGGAACAGGCGTTGTGAAGTGGCACCAAGTCTCTGTACAGGAGAGAAAGGGGGAGGGTGACTTTCTCAGTAGACATATCTCAATTTCAAATGCACCTACAGAGCACTATGTGGGAGTATCAGAGATGTTCAAATGACGTTGAGGAGAAATAAGAAGATGGAGAAGAACACAGAAAACCCCATCAGCATTTTTCAGAACAATAAACGTTTAAAATAATTAAAAGACGCAAAATTTATTGTGCTGTCTTACTGCAAATGAAGAGGTTCCCCTCAGACTCAGAACCCACAGCAGTAAGAACTACCTGCAGGGGATTTTCAGGAGTGACAGCAATGATCTCCTTCACAAGAACACAGCAATATTTCACTATGTTTCCTAACACGACAACCAAATGCTTGAGAATGTAGTCCAAACAAGAACTCTGGGAAACAAATCTTCTATTTTTATCACATTCTTTGCAAAAAGAAGTGCAGAAACTTAGAAGCAGAAAGAAAGTTAAGATTGATTCAATCATTTCTCAATATTTGCTGACTTCACAGTGGTGTTCAAATGTCTTTTATTAAACAAGAGATAATAATTTGGCTAAAAGGCAACATGTTCTATGGTCAGCTCAACTTGGATTCTACTGAATCACAAGTCTCAAGCCTGGAAACTCTGTATTTTTGTCACAGCAGAAAGGTTAAAGATGGCACAATGGTCTCAAGTGAGAAATTCTTCATGGTTAAAATAGTATTACTATTCTTTACTTCATTGCAATTTTAACCAAATTCTTTTTATTCTGACCAAAGGAAAAATGAACCTACCCTTTATCCTTGGCGTGTACGTCAGCCCCGTGCTGCAGTAAGAGCTGCACTATTTTGACACGGTTATACCCAGCTGCTAAATGCAAAGGAGTCGACTGAAATGACACAACACAGGAGTAATCAGTAATAAAAGTTTGATTTTATATTTATTTTTTTCAAAACTTGTTAACAGTACTAATTACTGAAGTCTTTAAAATACTTGCAACATAAAAAAAAACCAAACCAGGGTGCTTGAATCAGACATTTGATAGCTAAGTTCATTGTTTACTCGCTACTCTTGCAGTCATGAAGGCCCTTTTTAAAGGCTTTTTGAGTCCTGCAGTCCATCTCTGTCCTTTAGCCTACCACCATAAATACTTTGCTGGGACAAACTACATCTCTTGGGAAAGGGGAAATCAGACTGCAATTAGAAATGATGACTGCTCAATTATAAAGAGGTCTCCCTGCCAGTCAGGAGATGAAGCTCAGAAATTATCAACAGAGACTATTACCCACATCTTTGTGGGTGGTAAATTAGTGGGGCTTGGGGGAAAAACTCCTGAAAATTCTCACCCTCCACAGAGCACTCGGGTAACTGCTCTATGAGCTCCTCCAGCAAAGCCACTCAAGCAAGTACGTAATGAGGATGAGGATGCCAAAAACTGATAATAATTTGAACTTCCGGTAGGCGAGGGGCAGAAGACCATCAGGATGTTTTAGAATGGAAATTTTGAACATTTTTCATGTAGTTCTCTAGCACTGCTTATAGCTCCTGAAGCAGCAGCAATGCCTTGCCCAGGACATATGGCAATTACGGGGCCCGTGTGTCTCTGTGACAGTGAGGAGAATCCGTGACAGAGCCTCCCTTCTCTCTCCCTGCAGGTACGAAGGTCAAGAGGTAGTTCCAAGAAAAGGTGTTTGTTCACTGCTCCTAGACGGAAATACCTACACAGTCCTTCTAAGGTTAAAAACCAACCCACAAATTAGCTGGTTGCTTGAGAGGTACAATCTTATTTTCACACATATATTGAAGAAAATAGACAGATTCTATGTTTAACGTTCTAAAATCCGATCAAACAATAACGGTGAAACGTGTAAGAGTGAACTCATTCTGATCAGAAACAAAAATACCTTTCTGCCATCACTTGCATGACAGTTAACGTTCAATGGTGTAAGAAGAGACATCATCTTTTCTTCATTTCCGCTCCTGAAAAACGGAAAGAAATATTTTTATTCCAGTTTGTAAAGCCTTATTATGCTTTTATATTTTCCCTTGCTATAACATTTAGTAAATCTGTTCTGAAATAATTCACTTCTGTGTTGTCAGCATTAAAGGGAAAGTAAAACTACATTTATATAACTATTTTTGCAGCTTTATTCACAGATAACAGCAAAGCCTAGCACCTAGGTGGAATGCCAGCTCAAAAGCCAATACATACATTCATTACATATGATTCTGAAAATATAACTAAATTCCAAACAACTTCCAAACATGCATACCTGGCACTCTCTAAGAGTTCATCTTTCTTGTATTCACCTAGAAGACAAAAGAGAGTTTCTTTAGTTGTTAAATAAAAATCTATATATGTGAAGTTCACAGCTTATCCTCCTCTTCCAAAATTTTAGAGAACATAAGTGCTAAAAATCTGACATGCCATTACCGACCTAGTACAATAAACTATTTCCCCAGAACACATCCCAGGGCTGAGATGGAGGACGTATGGGGTTTTCTATTTAGAAGTATAAAACAGAGAGAAGTCGAAGTAATACCAGAAAGACAACCCCCAAAATGCTGTCTTACATTCATTTCGCTGTTGTTAGTCATAACGTAATGTAAAGATTGTCACTCACCAGTCAGCACTGCTTTTGCAGAGGGGTCTGCCAAATCCAGGGCCGTTCTCCCGTCGGTGTTGCGGATGGTCGGCTCGGCCCCGTGCTGCAGCAGCACTGCAAAATGCCAAGGGTGGCCATGAGAACACAATCAACAAGCCAAGGCTTCTGAGACCTATCATTACTGGAAGCCTCAAGCAACAAAAGAAACAGCCAGTTACTGATCCTCACTTCCCCTCTCCCATTTTTCATGTCAGAATTCCTTCATGTCACCTCTGAGCAGTTTAACGAGTGAAACACGCCTGGACACGTTTTATGAGGGAAAAGCAGGGCAGAAATGGAACCACTACGGAGTGGCAGGAGGCAACCTCAGTTGGAGGACTGACTGACACACCACAAACATCACTAGATACTTCCCAGGGGCTCCAGAGCGTGCTGCCTCACATCGACAAGTGACTCTGCCCTAAACTACACAGGCCATGCATCTTGGCACTCATACTGGGGCCAAAACCGCAGTATTATATATAAATCTCTCCAGGTGTGCTCCTTAGTAATAAAATAAATGAGAGCAAACCACACGATCCAAAAATTAGTTTCTTGACTACATATCTGGTTCTCTACCTCTTCCTAACTCCTAAGAACTGTGTAGGCAAAACAAGCAGTCAGTACAATTGAAGCTTAGCTCCTGCCCTAAGGAATTTAAGACCGCTGCCTCATGCAGAGACAGAACGGATCCACCACCGCGGTGCCAGCAGCAGGAAGCAGCGTCAGAGTCCAGGCTGAAGCAGATGGGACTCTAGCTCCATCACACCACTCCAAAGCTCCTTCCCCATGATGGCAATGTGAACTTGGCAATTATCAAAAATAGACCTATAAACTTGTCTTATAAAACTGGCACATGGATTTAAGTTTAGGAAAGATTTTTAGTTTTAAGCCTCGTGCCAGCCATAGCTTCACAGAGTAAAAATGGTCTTGATTTTTCACAGTGAAAAGGTCACAGAAGAGCAGGAGACAATTACCAATGCAGACATCTGTCTTGCCCTTGATGGCAGCTTCATGAAGGGGAGTGTAATTCCAATTGTCCCGAGCGTTAGGGTCTGCACCGT
The DNA here is from genome assembly GCF_001431845.1 of Calidris pugnax. Lineage (NCBI taxonomy): Eukaryota > Metazoa > Chordata > Aves > Charadriiformes > Scolopacidae > Calidris > Calidris pugnax. Next base: position 317,306 of record NW_015090784.1, on the reverse strand, counting down.
GTCGCAAGAGAAGATTGACAACTTCAGCATGGCCAAAGGAGCAAGCGTTGTGAAGAGGAATAAGGCCCCCATCATCTCGTGCGTGGACATTGGCACCACTTTGAAGTAAATACTCAACGACATCCTTCCGACCAAAACCTGCAAGAGATAAAGGGAGCATTTACATACCAAGGCTATTTTTTAAACGCCTAAAAATTAGGTTAAAATCAGGAGAAAAAAAATATTCAAGATTACTGGAACAACGAATATCTCAATAGTGCTCCCATGAGTCAACAGCTTCTTGAAAACAGAACAAAAGGAACAGAACACAGATAACAAAACCTCTTTTTTAGTCATTTTATATGGCTATTAAATCAAACAATATTTTGCATGATACTCAGCCAACCCACAGCCAGTTTGTGGATGGACCAAGAGATGAGACTGGCTACAAGCCAATGCACATACAATTCATATTCTATGCTTTTAAAAATTGTCTCATATAACACAAAAAGTATTTTATGGAAACACATTGCTTGCTTTTCAAAAAAAAAAAAAAAAAGCAGCAGCACTGCTCTCAGGTTAAAATTAGAAGCATGGCTATTTGCTTTCTAAGGAATAATTAACACAATGTGCACGCAGATTCCATCTTTGAAACAATCACTTAAGAAAATCCTTAGGGACATAAGAAGTTTATCTGAGATCACTCTCTATTGAAGAAATTTATTAAGAGAGTATGAACAACCCTAATTTAAAGGTATTCAAAATGTCTACTTTCAGTGATGCCTAAAATGGTTATTAAGATTTGCTTCAAAAATGTTCTTATACATTCTGAGGCGCTTTTTTAATAAACCTGTCATTGCAGTTAGTAGACAGCAAAAAAATATGCCCACTCGTACATCTGGGGGTAGAAACATATCATAAATAAGGTAATTGTTCTTAAAAGCCAATTCTATAGCTACGGTTGTTTAATTTCAGCTGTATCCTGCACATTTATATAACAGCAAATAAACCAGGACATCAAACTGTACGTGTGTTGTCTCTAATACTGTCACAAGAGGCCAGAATGACTTGGGGCTTCTGCCTGTAGCTGTTGTGTCCATCTGGTTATGCTCTAGATCTGCCTACAGAAACCTCTCCAAAGCTTCACGAGGGTTTGTCTGGGTCTCAGGGATTATTAGGGCAGGTAAGAGCCATATTTTGGTGTTTAGCAGCCTTGTGCCAAGTACCTTCTGGGAGATAACCCATGAATGCAGGACTTGGCCTTCCTCGCTTTAAATAGCCGAGCTGCAAACTGTCTTCCTGCAGAGATGGAGAAGCGGGTGGGGATGAAGTCTCCAGTGTTCATAACTAGATACTATAGATACTGCTATTTTTCTTAAATGTGTCCTCCTGAATTTTTCTTACCTCCTCCCAATTTCAAAAAAATCTGTTTTGACTTTGAACGTGTACTGGAAATTTGTTGAATTCTTCAAGGATCTACTCAGATGAGACTTTCTACAAGTCCCAGCGTCCTGCAAGCACATCATCAACACTGTTATTGGATGACAGACTGCTTGGTGTCTTCTTCTTTCAGTCCCAAAAAGTGTTTTCCAGGGCTGATTTGGTTACGTTAGAAAAGCCTCTGATCGAGTTCTCTGCCCAGAAGTTACACACCAATCAGTTAAACATCACTTGTTCGTGTACAGCAGGCGTTCCTGTCCCTCAGAGCTTTGACGTATAGCCTTGGTTTTGAATGTAAAGCGCCAGCCTTAGCAGGAATCAACACCTTAACTGGAAATCAGCTGTAGGAAACCTCATCACAGGCAGGAAGAACCCACCTGGATGCCCTCTATTTAGTACACAGCTACAACCAGATCCAGCTCAGGAGCAACCCACAGCTTCTCTCCACACAAAACCTGCCTCCACTCAGAAAGCGCCTCAGGTTCAGCGACACCCATAAAGTACCTGCACCTATTTCACTGTTGAGATGGGCTCATTTGCATCACACCAATTTTTATAACTTCTCTCCAGCCCTGAGTGCCCAGCGGGGAGTCCTGACTTCCTGGTGGAAGCATCTGTACAAGAGGGCACCGTATATGGAAAGAGACTGCCAAACTCTGGGTGATGCTTTCTCCCTCCTCTCTTGTTTTCCTGAACAATTTTTTGATGAATTTCAGTCCACAGGAAGGGCATTTTGGTTCCTGCCAACTCCCTGAAACCTTGTGAAACTTGTGTTTGCCACACACTGTGATGAAAAGGCCTGACTTGAGGAAGTATGTGCAGCTCATGGTGAGAGAGCACTCGGAATGGGATGTTGAGAAGGGTGCTGAGCTTCTGCCTTAGCTTCAGCACAACTTCTCTACCACACACACAATTGTGTACTGCAAAATCCAAAAAGCAACCTTCACCAAGATCCCAGTATGTATTACTTCTAATAATGACACATGATCAGGGAGAGCTTGCAATATTTTTTTTTAATATATTTTAAAATCCACCTTTAAAAAAATCACACACGGAAAAAGAGGAGTTTGCTTTATTTCTTTAAATGGCTAGGTAAGAGTTGGAAAAAGACTTAAAAGATGGAACCCAAGTTCAGACCCCAGAATGCCACTGAAAGGCAGCACGAAGGGCAACGTGAAACTTATATTTGAGAATTCAGCTCCACCTCTCCCATAAAACAACTCTTGTCACTGAATGAAACTAGTCAGAGAAGTTCTGTACTGTCTCAGGACACACACCTAGGCTAAACAAAGCAAGAGTACAGTAGCCTTTTGCTTTTACTTCCTGGAATGTAACTCCTTTAGAGACAGAAGACAAAAGGAGCTAGTATTACTCCAACTGTGAATAATGGGGGAAAAGCAAAACCAAACCAATAACCCCAAAATCCAGGAGTTACTTGTGTCCATCTTTCACACCGAGTCTATTGCAGGTGGGCTGACAGAAGCAGAGTTCTACCTGACCTGCTTCAGAAAGCGTTAAATCAAGAAATTACACAAGTATTTAATATCACATGTAAACCCGAAACTTCTGGCATCTCCTTGTGAGAGGAACAATTCATTTCTCTGTATCCACTCTGAAGTAGACACAAACACAGCTACAGCCTCTCCCTTTTACACACTGATTTGTTTAACATTTGAAGTCTAACAACTACATGAACTTATTGCTATGCATGTCTGAAAGAAAAGTCTTTCTGTAGATCAGGAGCAAGAGTTCAGTTTTTCTAAAGTCAAGACAGATCACTCCTGCCCAGAAATATAACCTAGATCACTATATTCCATGAGGAACTCCTTAGGCACAAAAAGAAAACAAATGAACAAACAAACAAACAAACAAAAAGCCTAACTACCCTCACTTCTGCAAAATGCTATAATACATACTCATGTGTTTGGAAGTTCAGAGTTTATTAGTGAACAGGCAGGATGGCTACAGATAGATAGCTGCAAATTGTTTTCCTCTGACAGGAAACAGAGTCTCCTGGGCTCCCTTGTTGATCAAGTTTCTTAAAACAGTGAAATGCAGCTGTCCTGAAGAGTCTTTCCAGAACCTGGACCTGTTCAGTCCCCTGAATGCGAGGAAAGGACACCTTAAATAGAGACCTCTTCCAAAGCAATTCAGTGAAGAAACAAACGTTTTTATTACTATCCATGTTTTTTTAGCCGACAAGAAGCTGCTGCCTCCTGCATCCTGCCAGCCCTGGGGTCCCACATCTCATGCTGTACTCAAATCAAAACAAACAGCATGGAAACAACAGTCACAGTCAGGCCTTTGTCTGAAAAGGTGGGACAGAACCTTCTGGCCTGTTGCCAGCCAGAGCAGTAGTGCCGTGATGTCAGTTGTTTGCATATGTAAGTCCCGAATTAACAAAGTCTGTTTGTTAAAGATAAGAACGCGAGAAAATCTTAGAAACGCTGTTATTTGGCAGCCACCCTTCCCGGGCGACATTCTGAAAAGGAGCAGGCCTGCTGAAACCAACGGGCAGAGCCCCCGGGTGTCACCGGGCAGAGCTCCGGCACCGCACCAGCAGCCAAACCCCGGTCCAGACGTCCTCAATGCCAGCTCAGGTTTATTCTTTTTTAAATTGAGAAAAAAAAATAAATAAAAAAGAAGAAACACGACGCCATGCGCAGCACTACGAGCCACCACCGCGGGGGTGACAGCCCATCGGCCGCGCCGGGGCCTGAGGGCCGCAGCCCGGGGACCGGATCGGACCGGCGCTCCCCCCACCCTCCCGCCCCCCGCGGGGATCCCCGCACCCAGCGCTGCCCCGCTCCCGGCCCAGGCAGGCCCCGCGCTCAGCGGGAGGCGGGGGTGCGGGCCCGGCTGCGGGCCTGCCGCCCGGCGAGGCCATACCCCTTCCCCGGCTCCCCCTTCCCCTCAGAACGGCGGCCCGGACCCGCCGCCAAGTGGCTCCGCTCCCAGGCCGCGGCCCTGCGCGGAGGCCGCCCTCCACACGCGCCGCTGGGCGGGGCGCGGAGGGATCCGGGCGGGGCGGAGGCACAGCACCGCCGGCCTCGTTTCGCGCAGGCGCACCTGGCGGTGCTGCGGTGAGCATGCCCGGGAGGTGGCGGCGCGCAGGCGCGGCGGGGCCGCGGCCTGAGGGGATGGGGTCGGCCGCCGGGTTCCTGCGGGGCTGCCCGGGCCTGCGGGCCGCTCCGGGCCTTGTGGAGGGGCGGAGGGGATGGCACGGCATGCCCGGGCCTTGCATCAGCAGCCGGTGTTGCTGCTGCGCCCCGGGCTGCGTGAGGCGAGGGCTCCCGCGCTGCTGCCTCGCAGCGGTCTCTGTCTCCCTGCCCCGAAGGCCCTCACCGAACCCGAGACTGGATTCTTTTTAAGACAAAACAGTTTTTCAATACACTTTTTTCTCTTTTTAAAGTTGGGGGAGGAAGCACGATAACAGATACTGCTGGCAGAGTCTGTAAGGTGCTGTCCGTCCCTTTTAGGGCAAGAATTGTAGGACAACATCAAAGCGGGGAGGGGGGTTATAACCCGGCTATTACTCGCCCCGCTTGAGAGGCCATGAACAGCTTGGAAACATTTCACTGCTATTATTTTATTTTTTCGGTGTAATTTGTAATAGACCAATAGCCTCTACCTTTGCAGCACATTAACGTTGGCATGACCTGGCCTGTTAGTTACACGAAACCATTACTGAATTGTGCTTAAAACAGTTTATTTAGAAACATGCCTGCTTGGTCACTGGAGGGCAGAAACAGGAAAAGGGAGGTAAAAAAAAAAAGAGAAAAAGGAAAAGAAAAAAAAATGAGAAAGAAAAGGGGGGTCTGTTGGGTATGGACAGACCGAGACAGCCTTAAAGCCTCTTCCCCTCTGCTCAGCTGCAGGCTGCTGAGGGGCAGAGAGCTGCCAGGCAGTCCCTCCGGTCCAGGAGCTTCAGCCCTTCATTTCGGGAGGATTTCTCAGCTCTGACTAGTTGGTCCCTGTGGTGGCTTGTCTTGATCTTGGAAGCAAAGTAAAATGCTAGAATTAACAAGGCATTTCAAACATTGAGAAATTTAGCTTATTCCAAATGAAGAATGATTTAAAGTTTATGCCATTTGAAGACTTTCCAGATGAGACTTGGGGGAAAACCCCTCCAACCAGGAATAATTAATGCTGTAGACCAGGAAATAATAAAACAAGCCTATAAATAAAACAGGTACATTTGGAGGGAAACAGGAGTGGTTTATTGTTTAGTTACTAAATTTTTAAAACTATAAATGGAAACTTTCTCAGTGCGAGCTACTTTTTTCTAAATGAAAAGGGGCTGAGCAGTTTAAGAAATAAGAGCTCAGTGCAAAGTCAAAGCAGCACAGGCTGTGCGATGGCGAATGTTTGTACAACCAGATCTTTTTGTTACTTTCTCCCTTCTCCTTCCCCTCACGTCTACCAAGTGCTTTGGCTACTGTTTTCAGCAGGAGCTCCTTCCTTCTCTCTGCCAGTGGCTCATCTGTAGTTAGTGGCATGGGGTTGCCAGCAGATGGGGGTAAAGTGGAATAAATATGAAATATTCTGGAATAATAAAGGGCTAAAAAATAAATAAATATTAGATGAAAGGAGGTTTGGAGGTAGTGAAGCACTGAGAGAGTGAGCGTTGCGGAGAGGAGCGTGGTGGTCAGCTGTGGAGGTGACGGCTCACGGGGTACATTTGGAGAAGATTCTTCTCGGTGGCAGGGAGAAGCTTGTGATCGTGACGCCAGAAGCACAGATAAGCGTGTGAGAGTTCATGGAAACTTGATTACACAGAGAGAAAGCCTTCAGTCCTGGGCCCTTGTGATTTCTTTAAAATGATTCCAGTTTTGCCGTCAAAGATGACTAGAGAGCCACATGTCAGAGGCCTCAAAGGCAGCTTTTGGTTGTTTTTCTCTGGTGCCTGAGACATGGCTGGGAAGAAAGAGAGCTTTTTTAAAAGCACGGACTCCACACATGCAAAACAGAATTACGTGGGCTGCCAGCACAGGAACATGGCAGAGACCTGGGAAATGAGTTATTATTGGGAAGAAAGGCACAAGCAGCAGAGGAGCAGCATGGCCAAACATCAGCATTGACTAGGAACGTTAGCAAAACAGACTCATTTGTGTCTCAAATAGGTACAAAAATATGTGAAAGCTAAAAACAAATAGAGGCAAACTAGAATGTCTATCCAACCATGACATACTCAGCTTTTCTGAAGCTCACTGGAAGAAAGAAAAGTGGGCTACTTTAGCAGGCTGCCTGTCCAGGACTGACTGGGGTGGGAAGTAGTAATTCTCGTGGAAAAATCACCTTAGAGGGAGAAAATTTCAGAGGAGCAAAAACTAGTGAAGGAATCTCCATGCCTTTAAATTGCAGTTCAGGTGACATCATTTTAACATATTTCAATAGGAGTTTTCTGTCCGAATTGGGGGGAAAAAAAAGGTGGCTTTGGGGAGGCTCAGGCATCTTCCCAGTCTGTCCTGGGCATCTAACAGAAATGGCCAGGTCCTCTGAGTAATTAAGAAGGCAGGCTGGTTTCTCACTCCTAATTGCCCTCTGAAGCACTACCTCTTTCCATTGATAGTGTATGAAACCTGTACTTTCAATTTGGACACCTACATCAGTTGCCTGCAGTATGGAATGGAAATATCATACGGGGCATGAAGGAAAGCAAAGAAGCAACCAAGTGTAATGACTTTTTAAAAAGCAGTAGAGTGCTTTTTAAAAGTAGAGTGCACTTACTTGCATATAGATTGGCAAAATGTCATGTCAGGACAAATATTTGAGAGGCGATTTCTCAACAATTCACATGGTGGCTTCTTGGAATGGCAAGTTGTTCCACAGCCTGGGAAAAAAAAAAAAAAAAAAAGAGGAGGCTATTCTTGACTTAAGCCTAAGCAACACACTTAGTTCAAGAAGTAATTACAGTTTCTCCATGAAGTATTAATGATCAAACCCAATGAATTTCAGCATTTCTAAGGGAAGGCTCACACCGAAAAGTAGTCCGTGGCATGGATTCAGGAGAGGAATTGTGATGAAAAGAAGGAATGGCATTACAGTGGTATTAAAATCAGATGGGAAAACATTAAAATTCTAAGACTTGCTGTGAAGAATATATTTATGCAGACTTTTAACCAAGTGACAGAAAATAAGAAACGGGAATCAAACTCTGATGCTCACAAATTGTCAATAAAAACCAGTAGAAGTAAATAGTCACTTTTTTTTTTTTTAAAAAAAAGGAGTATTCTGAGAAGTCAACACAGTTATGTGTGTGTCCTGCTATGCACGAGCTCTCACGGAGCTGAGCCAACAGGTGACACTAGAAACTGCTCTTTTGGTATGATTTTACCAACATTTATCACTTACTGCCTTGTTTATTGCCAGTGTTATACATTTAAAGGATAAGAAAATCTTATCAAATTAAGTTTTGTTGCTTTCTGTCACAGTTGAGTGATATAAGCGAATGGCAATGGACCATTCATTTATGGAAACAGAAAATCTTTTTCTGGAATTTTTATTTTATAGCAAGTGAAGGAAAATTCAGAGTACTTTATTCAAACTGTTTATTCTAGGATTATTTCCGTGATCTACTTCTTTCTGTAATTCTTACAAGCAACTGAGATGTTTCTTCTGCATAGGTTATAGAAAGTCTTAAAACAGTAAGTTATGTCTTTATTGATCCATGGAAAATATTTTTTTCCATTCATTCCAGAAAATTACTGCTGTTTTTTTTTTCTTGGATTGAACATACCTTGATTGTTGATGCCTTATGGTTGCTCTCAAGATCACAATTACATGGTGCCTAAAAATAGTAAAAGGCAGTGCTTGTATTTCACCTGGGAGTGTGATTATTTTGTGGAGCATGTCCCCACTGTGTACTTGGCCAGTACAGCCTGTGCCCAACACCTGATAAATTCCTCTTCAGACAGCAGTGTTTTTGAGTGTATAGGGTAATCCTTAATGTCATGGGGGTTTTTATCCATCTGGGAAACAAAAGTTATCCTTTTTGTATTTTGGAGGTGACCAAATACATTTCTGTAAAACAAAAAAATAGGCCTTTTTTGACTTTAAAGAGTTACATTAGTGCTAAGTATTGATGTTGAGATGAAGTTACACAGGATGTCATTTCAACTGCAAGGTTACTTGGGGTTAAAACTAAATATATCTCAGGTTCAATCACGCTGGAGTCCCTCCAGGAGAGCGAGTGGTCATTCTTCTCTCTTTCCTTCCCACTTCTTCTCCTCATCTGGCCAGGCCCTTTCACCTCCAAGATGGGATCTCAGGTACTTGCTGCTGAAGGAGTTTCTGACCTCGCTTCACCAGTACGTGCCCAGTAGCAGCCTATTTTACTTTCCAGATCTACCTCTTAACCCAAACAATTTCAAACCCGGAAACAGAACATTAGGTAGGGTTGGAAGTAATGGGCATGATTAAGCTCTTAAAACCTTAAAGGTATCTGAAATACTATCACTGCCCACAAAATAAATGTCCCGTAGGCATGTAACGGTGAAATAGCTTTCTCCCTGGAGGTCAGTGACCATTCTTCTTCCGAAATAGTTTCACTGATGATCCTTCCTTGGTTGCCTGCCCAGCGGGTGCTGTGGAGCCACTGCTGTCTGTCCGGTGGTGTCCCCACATGGAGATGGGGAGCAGAACAGCCCTGGCAGTGCAGCTGAGGACATGGCACCCGGCCACTCTGTGGCTCTTCTCTGGTCAACAAAATCCTCTGCGACAGATAAGTAATGGACAGAAGTTGGCCTGGCTTGTGTTTGTTCCAAAATAAATGATATTCCCTAAAAAAATAAATCTGGAGTGCGCGCTAGTTACTAGGGATCTTAAATTATAAGGCAAACAAGTAATTTTTATAATTTGAGTTAGTTTGACACAACCGGCAAAGTCCCCAGTGTCAGGCCTGTGTTCAGAGCGGTGCAAAGCCCTGTAGAACTCATGACAGCACACACAGGAGAGTACACAAACGACTTGGGGACTTTCTTCTCTCTTTGGACACTTTAGGCTATAATAGGATCTAATAGTTTTGCTAGGAATAGCAGTTTCCTGTTTTTCTAGCTAGATTGAGTGACCTGGAAGAAGTCTGCTTGTTACAGCGACGATTTGAGTGACCAAAGTGCAGACTGTTCTTATCAGAAGAACTGATACGTGCTTGCCCTCGTGCTGCCGGTGTTTCAGCCCAGACAGAATGATGACAGTATGGAAACATCCGAAGGTCTTGGGAGTCTTCCAGTTTAGCCAAAATAGCTTTTAGTAAAATGAACTTGGAACCAAATAAAATCATACTTTTTTTTTTTTTTTTCTTTCTTTCCCCTGAGTCATTCTCATTTGGCAGCTAATTAGGTAACACCGAGAGGGCAGCTCAGGAAAGGTGGGTTCACCTTATGGAGAGTCAAAACTGTGCCTTGTGTCTGAGAGCCCGGCAGCACCAGCTGCTGGGGAGAACTGCTGTGCTTTTAGGAGAGACCTCACGGAGCCCTGGGACTGATTCTTTTTTTTTTTTTTTTTTTCTTTCTTTCCCCTGAGTCATTCTCATTTGGCAGCTAATTAGGTAACACCGAGAGGGCAGCTCAGGAAAGGTGGGTTCACCTTATGGAGAGTCAAAACTGTGCCTTGTGTCTGAGAGCCCGGCAGCACCAGCTGCTGGGGAGAACTGCTGTGCTTTTAGGAGAGACCTCACGGAGCCCTGGGAGAGCTGAAGCAGTGATTCTTTTTCCCCAGATGGCCGAGCTTTGGCCAGTGAAGTATTGTGGCATTTTGAATAGTCATGTTGAGTTACAGAGAGGTACCCACGTATGGGAAGTTCAGAGCCATACCTTAATACTCTGCTCAATAAACTGGTCACCCGCCGGTCCCTTTAGGACAGGAACAGGAACCTGAAGGCTTTGCTTCTGGGCCAGGCAGCTCTGCTGGGGGAGGCTGAAGTTCTGCACTGGCAGAAGGGCTAGAGAAATAAATAAATCTTACTATAGATTCCCTTAGCTAACATTCCTCTGTCCTGTTCTGTTTATCTACGGACAGATTTATAATGTACTCTGATGCTGAGCTTATAGAACCACCCAAGTAGTTGTATTGGCAGCACGGAGGGCTCATAACCTTGCTGTTCTTATTGGTCTGAGCATCAGAAATGCAGGAACTCCAGGCTCTGTTCCCACAGAGGCCAAACGAGGAGCTCTACCCGAGCCAGAGATCTGCACGTATGGACAGAAGTCAGCGTGGGACACCAAAACTCATCCTTTAGGAAGGAGCAGATGTGACCTTTAGTGACCGAACTAATTCAGAAATATATTTCTGCTTTACAAAGCAACAAGGAATCCAAGATTGTCTATGTTTGTATTTTGAAATTGCCCAGTTACAGATTTTTTCAATTTCTCAGTTACACTTTGTCCAAATACTTTAGACAGAAGATTTATTGGCAGTTATTTTTTCTTAGGCAAAGTGCCTGTGTTCTCTTTTTAAATCCCTGCTTCTGCTCCAGCTGATCCCAGCACAAATGTGAAGGCTCAGGTGACTTCATGCTCCCCAGCCAGAGCTTCCAAACTGACATTGTGTAAAAGCTTGATATAGCACCTCTGTATCTATATTGGGAGGAGCTGGGTAAAGCAGCCAGACGTGGTTATTGTGAGCGCTGGCAAATCCTGCTGCTTTTTATACTCCTGATGCCGAGCACTCTGATGGATCTTGGAAGACAGTCTGTGCCGTTTGGAAACCTTGCCTTCTGCCCACTCTTCAGGGAAAAAGAAGTTGAGGGAAGAGAAGCCAACACAAACACGATGTGCATTATGTGGCAAAAAAGTTTCAAACCAAAAATGTAATATCAGTGAAAGAACTTGATTTTTTGGGCCAAAATGGTCCTTTCGTTTTGATAACAGCTGCCTTAGAAATATGGCTAAGAAATTACCTTGTAACGCTGCATGCAGGCTATTTTGTACCTCCACCTTTTGTAAAATGCTGGGGCACTTACAATTAATAGATGGAAACATTAGCATAAATGTTAACTAAGGATCCCAAACAACAAAAAACAGTGAATATATAAAAAGTGTTGGAATTTCAAGGGCGGGGGAGAGAATATTTTCCCCAGCGTGTGACAATTATTTGCATTTTGTGGCTGCTTGATGGGAAAATTTCCATTGCTTCTCTTATAGGAAGAATATGTTTGTGAAAAGAGAAACAATAACACCTTTTCTTGGGCTTGGTCACAGAAGAGGGAAAGACCCATAATTTTTGAAAGCTTTAAATCATCAAGTGATTAACAAGGAAAAATATGACAGAGATAGGGGAAGAGGTTTTTATGTTTGCAGCTTCTCTTGGGCAGGTTGTGTTCCAACAGTGACCTAACGTGGGCATTGACATTCCAGATTAAATTCAGAAGGAATTCAAAGCCAGGCCGCAGTGACCTGCAGGGGCTTATTTGTATGTTCTTTTCCTTTGCTATCTGCCTTTTACCACCTTATATCACTCTCCCACATTTATCCATATGAAACTAACACCCTCCTATTTTTAAATTGCTCCTGAATTTGATCTAGTCTCTTTCCTTTACAAGGCACGTCCATTTGAGCTGCTGCCCTGGAGCGGGTGTGCAGCAGACCCCCTGACACGGAGACCCTGACACACCAGCGTGTGGTGAGTCCAACTGCACCCCTGGAGCGAGGCACCGCTCGGGCCCTGCCAGCCTGCCAAGGTGTTAAGCTGCCTCTCAGCTGTAATGGAGAACATGACTGCTCGTAGTCGTTTTTCAGGGCAGAGAAGTTCATCTGAAGTCCTGCTGTGGCTTCAGCAAACCTCTTTGACATAGAACCATGGAATTGTCGAGGTTGGAAGGGACCTTTCAGATCATCAGGTCCAACCGTCGACCTAACACTGCCCAAACTACCCCTGACCCACGTCCCTCAGCACCACGTCTGCCCGGCTTTTAAATCCCTCCAGGGATGGTGACTCCACCACTGCCCTGGGCAGCCTCTCCCAAGGCTTGACAACCCTTTCAGTGCAGAAATTTTTCCCAATATCCATCCTAAACCTCCCCTGGCACAACTTGAGGCCGTTTCTTCTCGTCCCATCGCCTGTTCCTTGGGAGAAGACACCGACCCCCCCTGGCTACACCCTCCTTTCAGGGAGTTGGAGAGAGCGAGGAGGTCTCCCCTCAGCCTCCTTTTCTCCAGACATGCTCTGGACAGGCACAGCTCCTCTGACTGCAGGGACAAAAAAAGAGCAGGAGGAGGAGGGATGGGATGGCAGGAAAATGATGCCTCTTAAAATGTCACACACCATTTTAGCTCTTGCTTTTTCCTCACGCGCGTGTCCTATCACTCGAGGCACAAGGCGAACAGAGGAAAGGAAGAGCAATGGCCAACATCTCCTCTGAATTAGGGTCTTTGTGCTTAGCACTGCTCAACAACCCAAGAGGGAGTTTCTGCAAGAGTAGTGATGTTTGGAATAAATCAAATGTGCCTACAAAACACTTAACTGCAGTGAAAACACAGAATCTATGAAGACATAAAATATCCCCCTCATAGGCAATGTATCTAAATAGAAAGATTTTTCGTTAGTTGTTTCTTGGCACATGTTACATTTAAATTATTACCTATGTGATGGGAAAAAATGACCACCATGAAGTGGTGGTTCTCTCTTCTTCTTCCCCTTCAAGGGAAGTGTAGGAAACCATAGCAAAGTGCTGGGTCAGTACCTGTTCTAGGACACTCCCCAGAGCCAGGACAAAGCCTCTGAGATACAGAGCCTCTAAACTTATTTCCTAGCCTGGCCTCTAGTCTTTCCATCACCATTTCCTCCTGCTCTAAGTCAGACCAAATTTAATAGGTAATTCTATAGAGACATAATAGATAACTAATAGACACATTTGTATTCAAAAGTGTCCCGTGGCAGGAAATCAGTGCCCCATTTTTCAGATTTTTTTTTTTAAAAGCAAACTAAGCATCTTCTCAGAACATAGGCTCATACCTCTCTTAGCCACTCTCAATCCATGTGGACACTTTTTGCATCAGCCACCCCACCACCTGCCTTCTGAGCCAGGCTACCAAAGGCATATTTAAGGTGGATGAGTAGTCAATTGTCTGCAAGAATGAACTCTCAGTGGGTAATTGAACTCATCTACTCATCAGACTTAAAAAGGAAGAAGAGTGGTTTTGGATTTGGTGCTGTCTATCAGCCATGGAGTCATCACACGTTTCGGGAGTCTTACCCTGCTCAAAGTGCGCTGACTCCACAGGGGAAATATTGTACGAGGTAACAGTGGCTCAGAGGGTTCAACAGCAGTTTGGCTCTAGGCTATTGGGGTGCACATAGTACAGTATGTCTGTAAGTCCCCTTTCCCCCCGCCTTGGAAGTCTTACGTATTTTTAAAGTTCCACGCACCATTCCAAAACACAGAGGACAAAACTAAGGCTATAGCACTTGTACAACTTAGAACAAGGGCTGCTAGAAGTAGGGATATTAGAAGAGGCATTACAGACCCACAGGGCTAAGGCTGATCTAGACCTTTTGGTTTACAAGCAGAGCAGTGACAGCAAGCATGGGACGGCTCCTTAGCACAGCAACTTTTTATAGAGATTTGACAATAGAATATGTTTATACTTATGAAGCTTTAGGATGTAGCATATGAATCAGCAATCTTGTTTTTTGGATGAACAGGTAATGAATCATCACGTCTCTTCCTCTTTCTGCACTTACGCTGTTACATAAAAGGGCCAGGTATTCTATTTTATTTTCTGGTATTACACCTGCAGGGCATTCGTAACCTGGTATGGGAGATAGCAGCCCTGATAATGAGGTGTCATTTCTGAAACAGAGACATTCCATTGACCAACACCCATCCCGCTTTCAGCATTGCTGTGCTGTGACTAGCAGAGAGCTTTCTCCTTAAATACCTTCTTCATGGCATGTCCAGATAGAGACTATGAATTATGAATGTGGCTATTATCTGGAGAAGCCAAACATGTAATGCCTGATGGCAGGGGTAAAATGGACACAGCATTCCTATCCTACCATTTTTATGCAGAGCCAGAATTTATTTTCTCACATGCTCACTGTCTTCATGACTACTCTAAGAAAATAAAAGCTACAAGTGGAGCAACTTAGGGGAGCAAATCCCCCCCTTAGGGGACGGAGACTTTAAAAAAGTTAGCGTTCTGTGTTGGATGGAAACAGAGTTATTAAGCTTCAGTTTGTAAATATTTCACTTCTCTCCATTCCCTCCTTCGCTCCCAGAGGACAGAATCACCAGTTGATCTGGCCAGGCCTGATCCTGCCCTATCAATGAGCTGAAAACTGCCTTTGCTGGAACCCCTCTCTCTCTCAACCTCTCCTGTTGGACCCATGCAGCTTCGCATACATAAATATGCTGCAGAGAAGTATATAAGTGTATGAAAAAGGGTCAAGAACTTCAGGCCGGGTTTGCCCTAACCCCAGAGAAGGACACGAATGGCACGTCACCCATGCCATGTGTTGTTTTGTGTCCCGTCTTGTTCTCTGGGAAGGGGTCCCTGAAAGAACTCCTTGCTAAAGTCAAAGGAAGCACTCTGATGAACATTTATTCATCTAAACCTTCCATTTTTGTAACAAAGAGGAATTTCTAACTACCCCTGGTTAAGAGAAGCTTTTTCCGTTTTACTAGTCTGGGAATAAAACCAGAATTCCTTTTCCTCTCCAATACACTCAGGGCTTTCTCCTTTAGAGAAAAGTGCTCAAATAACTCCTCACACCCCTAAATCATATATTGTGACCAGTAAACGTCTGAGGTGAGATCTGTGCTTTTGCAGCAGAGGGCAAGTTAGATGAAGGGAGCACATGAGCTGTGTTTTGCTCAGTAAGAGAAGTCTGCCTGGTTAACACCAGGGGCTAAAAGGAACTAGCCAGGAGGGGTGTGTGGTGCATCTGAGCCACCTTATGTGGTTTGAAGCAGATTTTTGTCGGTGTGGTGTAGGAACAGCGTGGTGAAAGAGCAGCTGTGATTTTTTTGCATTAAGATGCCTTTTTAATGGGCTTCAGAAAAAAAAATCTGAAAGGTTGCCAGCCTGAAGGCTTAAGTGAGATGAGGAGAAGTAGTCCTGAAAATCTGAGTGGCTTTTGCTGAGCCAACAGGGCAGTAAGCTGTGGGTAAAAGACGAAGAGAGATGAAGTGAGTGTGGTGAACCAGTTTAGCAGAACTGGAGCCAGAAAGGATGAGAAGAGGAAATGTAAATCAACAGCACGAGAAATCACACGACCAAAAAATTAATTAGAAGAAGAGACAGGAGGACTGAAGCAGCAACACGTGTGGAAATAAAGATGTGGAAGATCTTAAGGTGTTGGAGCAAAAAACTCCACAGAGGTTTGGGCTTGGCCTCTCCGTGACAGAAAGCAAAGGGGTTTTGTGTACCAGCATTTTGGGGAAAACTTTTTTTCAGTCTTAGAGCTAAGTGTGAACGGTGTCACCTGGAAAAGGAGGCAGAACTTAAATCAAAAGTCCTGAAGGTGTGAGAAAGATTGCAATAGCCTGTTTACAGAAGCACGATATCCCTTCCATAGATGACTGAAATCATATACAAGAGAGAGAATGATTTCCAAAACAGCCAGATTTGGAACAAAGAGTGATAAAAAGATAATCCTCCAACCCACAAATAAAATGTAACTTATCGTATGCCAAAATACCAATAACTGTTGTTTCCCAAACAAAACAAACAGCCCTGAAGAAATTGCACAAATCTCTATGTACTGACCTGCCCAAGGCTCTGCCACAGCAAACAGAGAAGTTCTGCCCTGTTTTGAGCAGGACCCTGGCTGAGATGACCTCAAAAGGTCCCTTGCAACCCCTGTTACTCTGTGACTGCAGTTCTCCAGGGAGACATGCAAGATTTTCCTCACTGATTAAATCCATTTTAAAGATTACAAAAGTTACTGTAAGCATTATTGCATGTATGGAGCAAGCACATTTTGACAGTAACCTCTGTGTTCTGGGAAGCAGCATCCAAGAATAACCCAAGGAAACTGATTTATTGCAAATATGTTATTTAGGCCACAAATCTTTCTGCACTCAGGGGCCCTAACTGCTTCCCCTCTCATTGCAGGATGAGACAGGACCAGTGCTGTTACAGCACTTGGATTTAAGCGATTCATTCTTTCCAGCAAACCTAAAAATGAAATTGATCTCTGCATGGAATCTGACCCCTGTGAAACTGGGTAAATATACATACATATATATTTTTTATATATATATAATATACATGTTGTGCATCCAAAAAGGATAACTAGGTCAGATCCTAGGGAAGTACAATTTTATGGCTGAAGTGATTAGTAATTAGACTAAATCTGAAGAAGAGAAGGATCATTCATCTCTCAGACCTATGCCACAGGGGAGCCCCCCTAGCAAATCCAAGAAAAACTTGGCACAGAATTTCACTGTACTGATTTCCAAGCCCCGTTCTCCCCTTGTGATACACAAGACAGAAAGAACCTTGTAAGAGAACCTAAAATACAGGAATGGAGCGTGTCCCTTGAGTGGCAGAAGGAGAAAAGGAGCATTATTCAGACCCTTCAAAGGCTTCTGAACACTCGGGGAGAACACTTTGCAGATGTTTGCTGGGATGTTCTCAGATACAGCAGTACTCGCTCGTTCAGGACAAAGGTTTTCATTCAACATAAGTCTTATGGGAACGGTAATCGTAATTGAAAAATCATGTGGCTGTAAGGAATTGTTCACACTTGGATAAAGAAATCACGTTGTCACTTGAAAGTTTGCAAAGAATGAGAATACTTCCCACGTAGCTGGTGGAAGTGTCTACTCAACCAACATTTGCTTGGTCACACAGGATTAAACATAAACTCAATTGCACAAAGCAGCATTTCACTTACTGTTTTCTTTGGGCAAGGCTACTGATCAGCAGAGGTGGTTCCTCCACCCGGGCCTAGGGAAAAGAATAGAGAATAAACACTGACTATCTTTACACAGCAATGGGATTTATATTTATGAAACATTTGGCCACAGAATCTCAAGGTTAAACCTTCTTGGGTGTGTGGTTAAAATAAAATAACAAATAAATACAAGAAAAAAAAAGAGAAAAGAAGTGCAGTTTCAAAAAATACTGAAATACTGCGTTTCTTTTAAACATCAAGGAGGGCCTTTGCAGTCTCAAAAACTGTGTATTCATAAACCAGATTTATATTCATGCATAAAATACACGTCTTGTTTTCTGCACTCGTGTGAACCCTTCATTGGAAGTTCAGATTATTCCCAGAATGAACACCGACATCCATGTTCTTCCTTCTTTCAGGTTTTCTTTCCCTTTTTACTCTAAGTAGCAGCAATTTATACGTAACGTCACATTGTCTTTATTTCATCCGTTGCTTACTACAACCAAAGCAATTATACTTTTAAAAGTCTGCATTTTGCGTAAAGCTGTTTAAGGGAATCTTGCTCGAAATATCCTGAATTTAATGTCATCACATTACACAAAACATTTGAGCTTTTTCTGTGCCAGTTGTTTCAGGAAGCAGCGCACTTCCCCTGCACTATACATTTCCAAAGTGATGACTCACCTACCATTCACTAATCTACCACTAATCAGTCTTAATCAGATTAGACATTTTAAATCAATTTCTAGCTTACTAATTCAGTCCAAAGCTTTCAGTTTCTAGGAATTTAAATGCCTTTGATTTAACCATACAAAGTTCTGGGACCCAGTACTGGCAAGAACTTTTGCTATTGACTTGAAAAGAACCAGACCTGGATCCTCTGCCGGCGCCTAAAGCGTTGGGACCCCTGGTGCCCTGGTGGGATGGGTTGTGGAAACAAACACGTGCCAGCCAAAAGAAGGTGGGTGTTTTCCATTTTCTAGTAACCCCACTATTCTGTCTCTAGCCCAGCCATTGATTTTACTCCCAAGCCCCCCATGAAATCAAACCCTTCCCTGTGAAATGGCATGCCCTTGGCACTGCTCTCCCACCCTGCAAACAGCAGTTTTCCCAAGAGATGCATCACTGTGCAAGTGAAACAGAGACTTACATTTTTTTTCCCCTCTAGACTTTTTTTCTGATGAACACGGTCCCGACTTAACTTTGCTCTGAGGAAACACCTCCTTATCTTTGCCCTGAAAGGCTTCCATTAAATACCAAACCCTTCAACTCTTCCTGCACCCTCAGCTGTGATGTATCACCCTTGTCCCCCCTGCAGCTGTGGGGGGGGACAGCAGAGAACCTCAGCCACCTGAAAGCAATAAAGCCAGACTAAACCACAGAAACCTTGTTTAATTACTCAATTTCAGAACGCAGACAGAAAAAAAAGCAGTTCTTTCATAAACTGGCCAGAGCCAATGACCAAAGCAGCCCATTGCTGGCAGGGAGGCACAATCCCTCCTTCTCTGCTCCCGGGGCTGGTCGGTGCAGGGGGGGAAGAGCAGCCAGACCCACGGGGCTCTTGCCGTGGGGCTCAGGCCAGGTATTTGTCTTTGGAGAGAACAGAGTGAACCAATTGCTGGCTCATCGCCAGGTGCCTCGCTGAACTCCTCGCAAAAGGAGTGTCTTCCACAGCCTCCGGATCGGCTGGAGGCAAACTGGTTTTAAAAACATACATTTAGAGTTTACTGCAACTCTGGTGGCTGTACCAGAGCTGCATTTTCTATAGCCAGCATGTCCCAATTAGCTGCTTACCCTTCAAGTGCAATGTTTTCAGAAAAGGACAAACTAGTCTTAGGTGCTCGATGTGGGTTTCCTTGTTACAGAAACAGCTGGAGATGGGGAGATGGAGAACCCCCTGCGATGGGGCTCGATGTTGTAATCAACCCTGCCTCTTCCTACACAGGTATATATCTGTCCCTGTATCTATATATCTGTATCTCTGCCACTGCTTCTGTGCGCATCGACACATGTCGGGGGAGCTGACAGACCACAAAGCGCTGCCAAAGGCACAACAAGACAATGATTTCCCCCCCTCTGCTGTTCCCCTTTTAGCAGCCCTGTTTGAGAGGCAAGACAGACAGACCGAGCTGCGTGTTTGAGCTGCCGATGACAGGAGAAGCTCCCAAAATAACTGGGAACCCGAGTCCTCTATAAAAAGCCCAGGCAGGGAGCCGTCCCTGGGTGCCAAGGGGTGTGCTACCCTGCATAACCCCCACCGTTTGCCTCTGTACCTCCTGGGGGGAGGAAAGAGTTACCCTGGCCCTGCACGGCCCTCCTGGCTCACACTGGCCACAGGGACCGGGACACCAGGCTGTGGCCATGAACACGCTCCAGGTTGCCCAGCCAGCAGGGACCTGCCGTGTCCAGCCCGTTATTTACTGACTTGGGCAACGAGCTGCCCATGAAAGGCTCTGTATCTCACTACTGTTTGTTTGCTAAGCACACAACCTTAAATAATCCTCCCCGATGTTTCCCAAGTCGGGCAAAACAGGTATTTTAACACAACGGGAACAACATTTTTTATAGTGGCCAACAGTGCAAGGAGCTACTGAACAGTAGCAGGAGCAGGGGTAGGGATGCCCTGAGGCGGCTCCTTTTGTGCAGCTTCAAGCACGGAATAAAATCATTTCCCAGGTCTGAATTAATGCTGGGTGTGATGGGGCAGCCCCGGCTGCGGCTGGTGCTCCCACACAAGGCAGGAGCCCAGCTGCTGGCACAAAGGCCCATCAAACTCCTCTGGAGTTGCTTGGGTTTGATAATGGGGGAATAGAGGGGATTTGGCAAGTGCCAGCCAGAGGATGGGAAAGTATCTCCTGTCTTTGGAGGAGGCTGGTGGCCACCGAGAGATAAGGAGGAGGGAGAAGGGGCAGGGGAGGAAGAGGATGAGAGGCAGGGGAGTGAGGAAGGTCACTCTGGATAGCTGGTGCCAGGGAACAGGGCAGGACTTTCCAAAACCTTGTCCCCGCTGCCAGTTAGTGCTTCAGCCTTCATTTTCCAAAACCTTGTCCCTGCTGCCAGTTAGTGCTCCAGCCTTCATTTTCCAAAACCTTGTCCCCGCTGCCAGTTAGTGCTTCAGCCTTCATTTTCCAAAACCTTGTCCCTGCTGCCAGTTAGTGCTCCAGCCTTCATTTTCCAAAACCTTGTCCCCGCTGCCAGTTAGCACTCCAGCCTTCATCTGCCTGGCGCTCCCTGCCACGTACTGGTGGGGACGGCAGGAACTTCAGTGAGGGCAGGTCCAGGGTAAGGAACTGAGGTCTCACTGCCCTGTGAATACTCCCATTGTGAGCAGAGACAGCGTCCTGATCCCTGTGCCACACGTCCCTCAGCAGAATTCTTCCCTCTCCAGCCCTTTCATCGCTTTTTTTCCTCTCTGCACCCAAACGGAGGTGTCCTTGTCACCACCTGCCCTGCTTGTGCCCACGCGCTGTCTCCTAATGATCTCTCACACAGCACCAGAGCAGTTCATGTTCTCTGCTCACCAACCACAGGCAGAAAAATAACTTGCATTAGCCAGAAAACCCCTGTATCCTCTGTTCAGCCCTATGTACCCCCCCTGCTTCGCACAGAGCACAGGAGGGGCTGTCACATCCTTGGATCACCACGGCTGGGAAGTGAGAAGCCATCAGCACCAGTCAAATTACATGGCCAAAAGGACTTTTTCACTGAGCACAAGGACAGTTACATTCCAGGATGACAGATTCCTGGCCCTGGCAACATTATCTTTACAATTTAAGGCTCCAGCTCCTTTCCAACGAAGCTGAGAGCCTGTAATTTCCACTGGGTATTACTTTTGTTCCACTGGGTAAGATCTTTAGCCCTGACTTGGGGCAGCCCTGCCTTGACACGTGAAACAACGTTCACTTTCACATGGAAATCCCATGGAGCAAACCCCTGTTCGCTCCCCAGCTGCTCGGAAAGGCCAGCGTCTGAGCAAACCTGCTTTGGGTGAGGGGTCTGCGTGGCCACCCCCGTGAAACACTTGCTGTAAGGGGCAAGAACCCTGACAACAGAAAAAGTGCCGTAAGTAGGTGATGCAGTAAGGCAGTGGGCCTTAGGGGGGGGGAAGAAGGGGAAAAAAAGAGGAGGGGGGGAGAAGGAGGAGGGGAAAGGAAAAAAAGGGGAAAAAGGGGGAAAAAAGGGGAAAAGGAGGGGGAAAGGAGGGGGAAAGGAGGGAAAGAGGGATGGGAGGAACAGAAAGGTGGGGAAAAGGGGAGGAAAAGGGTCAGGGGAAAAGGAGAAAAGAAAAACAAGAAAAGATACGAATAAGAAAAACAAGAAAGGCAAACAAAAAAGTAAAAAAGAAAAAAACCAAACCAACAAAAAAGATAAAACAACAAAAAAGATAAAGAAAGAAGAAATAGAAAAAAAGTTGAGGAGAGGAGAGGAGGAGTGAAAAGGCGGGGGGGGAATAAAAGGCGGATAGAAAAAGGGACGCCCCCGCGGGTGTCGGTGGGGCGGCACGGTGGGGTGGCACAGCAGGACGCCCCGCAGCCCC
>NW_015090784.1:294976-295479 GCF_001431845.1 Calidris pugnax | reverse complement strand
CAGCCGCGGGCCGGGCCCCATAAAGGCGGCGGCGCGGCGGGGCGCTGCGCGGAGCCGCCCCATGCACTGCAGCAGGTAAGCGCCCGCACCCCCCGCACCGCCGTTCCCGCACCGACCGACCGACCGACAGCCGGCTTCAGCCGCGAGGCAGCGGAGCCCCGGGCCCCGCACCGCCTCCCCCCGTCCTGCAGCTCCCGCAGCCGCCTCCCCGCGGGACCCCCCCTGCCTCGGCTTTGGCTGGCGGGGCATTGCCGCCTCCCGCACCCCCCGGCGTTGCGGTTCTTGGGCTGGCTGGGTTCGGGGTGGTTTTTTGGCCACCCCGGGGTGCCGCAGCCGCCGCGGGGCCGGTCGGGGAGGGTGCGGGGAGAAGGGCTTTGCGGCCGCAGGGATGCCCCGGTAAAGCCAAGCGGGAGCCGATGGATGCGGTGCTGCCGCCCCGCTCCCCGCAGCTCCCAACCCCGCCACCGCGGGGGGAAGAGGGCAAGGAAGAGGACGGAGAGCGC
>NW_015090784.1:228039-294961 GCF_001431845.1 Calidris pugnax | reverse complement strand
CAGCCGCGGGCCGGGCCCCATAAAGGCGGCGGCGCGGCGGGGCGCTGCGCGGAGCCGCCCCATGCACTGCAGCAGGTAAGCGCCCGCACCCCCCGCACCGCCGTTCCCGCACCGACCGACCGACCGACCGACCGATCCCTGCCTCGGCTTTGGCTGGCGGGTCATTGCCGCCTCCCGCACCCCCCGGCGTTGCGGTTCTTGGGCTGGCTGGGTTCGGGGTGGTTTTTTGGCCACCCCGGGGTGCCGCAGCCGCCGCGGGGCCGGTCGGGGAGGGTGCGGGGAGAAGGGCTTTGCGGCCGCAGGGATGCCCCGGTAAAGCCAAGCGGGAGCCGATGGATGCGGTGCTGCCGCCCCGCTCCCCGCAGCTCCCAACCCCGCCACCGCGGGGGGAAGAGGGCAAGGAAGAGAACGGAGAGCGCGGTGCGGGGCCCGCGGGCTCTGGCGGGATCCCGGGGAAGGAGAAAGCCATTTATTGAAGGGACAAAGCAAATGCTGCGCCTTCCCGGGACTCAGCGGAACCCCCCCTTTCCAGCCAAGGCCGCATCCCCCCCCGGGAGGGACCCGCCGCATCCCCAGCCCCTCTTTAGGGGTCCTGGAGCCCAGGGGCTCCGAGGGGACCCTTCTCCCATCCTGATTGGGATTTTCATCGCCTGAGAGGGAGGGTTATGAGCGGGTCTCTACAAACAAAGCTGGGGCATTCCTACTGAATTTTTGCAGTAGGCTTTTGGCATGGACTTCGGGCATTATAAAAAAGTGGTTTTAAGCCAAAAATAGTGTGTGTCTCCTTTCCCCCCCTCATTCCCTCAGCAGTCAGTGTTAGCCGGGCAGAGCTCTCTTACCCAGCCCAGGGCTTAGAGCTCATGCCAAATATTTCCAGAGGTGCTTTAGCATTTTAATTCATCCAAGTTAAGCGGAGTGCCTGACACACGCGTGTGTGGTTGTGTGAGGGTGCTGCACTGTGGTACGTGCCCCCCCCTTGGCTGCTGTGATGGGGCAGGCGATGTGCTTAAATATAGTGCTGCCTGTGCCCAGGGAATCTTAATGCTGGAATTTTAAGAGCTGGCTGAGGGTCTCCGGGAGGAAAGCTGCTGCGGACGAGCACGTCCCCTGTAACCAGATCCCTCTTACTGGCAACCAGAATGTTCTTTTCTGCCTCTTCAATGAAACGTGCTTAATTAGCTGTTGCTAAAATCTATTTTTCAGCGGTTCTGAAAGAGCAATTGAGACTGAAATTGAACCCAAAGAGTTCAGAATCGGCAAGAAAACACTGGCTGCTCTTGCCCTCGTTCCTCAGCTCCAACTGTCAATTTTAATTTAGGCTGCATTATTTAAAGCCGTGCAAAGACAGGGCCGTGAATAATTAAGATGGCGGATGAAGCCAATACACATTCTTAAGAAGCTTCTTACCTGAGGTAGCGAGTAACAGCGTCCCGCCTTTCTGCTCCTTCCAGGATGATACAGATCTTGGACCCCAGGCCCTTGCCCAGCTCCATCATGCCCGTGGACGTGGCCATGAGGATCTGCCTGGCCCACTCTCCCCCGCTGAAGAGCTTCCTCAGCCCCCTCGAGGACTGCCAGAGGAACAACTTTGTGAACAGATTCAAACCCCTCCGGCCGTGCCTCCACGTGAGACGCGACTCGGAGGCCCAGAAGAGCGACTGGAGCCGCTCGGCCGCCCGGGCCAAGAAGCGGGTGGTGTTTGCGGATTCCAAGGGGCTGTCCCTGACGGCCATCCACACCTTCTCCGAGAGCCAGGAGCAGCCTGCCTGGGATCTTCAGTTTGACCTCCTCGGCTTGGAGAGCATAACGTCTGGCTTGAAGCTACACGAGGAGAAAAACTTGATTCTGGGTTTCCCTCGGCCGTCGGCTGACTACCTGGACTTCAGGAACCGCCTGCAGAAGAACTTGGTGTGCCTGGAGAACTGCTCCCTGCAGGAGAAGGTGCTGTCGGGCACTGTCAAAGTGAAGAACGTCAGCTTCGAGAAAAAGGTTCGGGTTCGAATTACCTTTGACACCTGGAAGACCTACAGGGACGTCGAGTGTGTCTACATGAACAACGTTTACAGCGACTCCGAAAACGATACCTTCTCCTTCTCCATTGACTTGCCTCCCACCATATCCTCCGAAGACAAGATAGAGTTTTGCATTTCCTACCAAAGTGGAGAGCACACCTTCTGGGACAATAACGAGGGTCAGAACTACAAGATTCTCCATGCGGAGTGGAAGCCTGATGGCGTTCAGATGCCGTCTGCTGAGAAAGACTATGTAGATCTTCAGAGCCCGAGGAGAGGACAAGAGCGAGAGCCCGAGCAGCTGGGCAGCCCCAGGCTCTCCAGCAGCCTCTTCCCCCAGTGGCAGAGCTTGGGGCAGGTTGAGAATTCCTCACCATACTGGTGAGCTGGAGGAGCGAGGAAGCCTTCCTCCCTTTGGCAGCAGAACCGTGTTGGTTCTCCGCTTCACGTGCTGTGCAAGGAGACCACCTGGCAGGCTGTGTGTGCTCTCTGAGCAGAGCCACCTTCACGAGGTGGTGGGACTTGATGAACCGCGTCATGCTACTGAAGTTCTCAGCCAAAACTTACCCTTGGCAAGAGAGAAACCCAAGAGAAACCCCCTGCTGTAGATAGAGCATGGCCCATCCTACGCGTGCGCTGCTCTCGCTCTGCCGCAGGCTCTGGCCAAGCCGGGGGGCAAGAGGCTCTGGTGGGGGGCTGTGGAAGGAGATGGTGTCTCAGCCAGCTGCAGTGACTGCGTGTGTGAGGGTACGTGTGTGTGTGTTACACGGACAGGACATCAGGAGGGGTTTGGCCGCCGTTGGGTGGGCAGCAGAGATGAGGTGACACTGTTGGATCGGGGGCTGGCTCTGACCCCGTGTCCCCGCAGCGGAGGTCGGGGGGGAACCCACCGTTGGGGTCTGGGCATCGATGTGGGTTGAGAAACTTGGAGTGGATAATGGACAAGTGAGAGGAGGGGAAGAGGTGGGATGTGCTGTGTGGCTTGGAGACGTGCAGTGTTCCGATGGCTTCTTTCCAAAGCTGGTCTTCTAAATCCCAGAGAAGAAACTCTGCGGGCTGTAGAGGAGAATGCAGGAACCGGTCCAGGGGACAGTGGAGGCAGCTGCTGCTTTGGGAAGGTGGACATCTCTGTCCTCCTCGGCTGGGTGAATAACAGGTGTCTTGCACTGGAGGACAAATCTGACCTTGGCTCCATCACCCTACTGGCTGGGCAGGCAGGGGGCTGCCTTTTAGCATTAAAGGAAAAACGTGCCTTTTGAAAGAAGAAGAATTTTAAAGCCACCCCAGGGGCCAAAAGCAGGGCTCGGTGACGTCGCAGACCGGGCGGTTTGTGAACTCCCTCCTCTGCAGCAGCACCTGGAGGGCAAGTGTCCTGCTTCCCGGTGACACGGTGGCCGTGGCTTTCCCCAGTGCGTGACGTAGGCCAGGTCCTTCATATTGAAGCCAGTGGATGAGCTGCGGGTCGTGGAAGCTGATCCCTTTACAAGAGCAGGGTTGCTACTAGTTTTTTCTAGACCGACTATAGGCTTGCACAGAAATAGGAAAAACTGCTCTGTTTTATTGTACCTCATTTTTTGAAGGTTTTTTTTTTTTAGACTTCAGTAAACTAATGTATATTTTTTATCTGTATGCTCATAATTTAGCTTTCCGAGCTGTCAGACTGTAAGGGTGACCTGTGTTTCATGCAAGACTTGTGAGAAATTGTCCAATATACCCAGCGTGTGTGAGTTCTGGCACACATTTTAGCTTTGCAGAAATGGTGTTAACATCAAAATATAGATCACATTTTTGCCTGTGGCTAAGAAGTACAATATCCTGAGCCTGAAGCTACTTGCAGTGCAGTGAGACAATAAATACTAAGGTGAAATAAGCCTCTTCCACTAATTGCACTTTTTCCCTATGAAACCCCTGCTGTTATGTGTAAAGTAGCCATTTTAAGAATAAACTGTATTTTGATACACCTGGTTCTCACTCCGTCACCTCCGTCTGTTTGCTTTCTCTACTTTTTTGGGCAACCACAAAGTTGTGGTATGAGGCACAGACGGGTCCCTCCGTGCCATGGACCTTCCCCTGCACAGATTTAGACCAGGGGAAGGGTGCGTTGTTTCCCAAGGGCCCTCGTCCCCGGGGACAGAGGTTTTTGGCAAATCCCTGCTTCTCCCAGGAGGCGATTGAGCCCAGCAGAGCAAAGCAGGGGAGCCAGTGCCATGGGACACCAGAGACTTTATGGGGGATTCCTCACCACCTTAACTCAGGGACAGGACACAGTTCAGTTCTACCCCCTGCACACAAAGCCCAGGGTTTCCCAGCAAGAATTCTAGTTTAATTAGGAAAAAAGCAATTCCCAAAAGACAACATGGCACTCACAGCCCTTTTTCGACCCGGGGAAGGAATTCAGAGCTTCCACACTGTGAAGGACACAGATCCCTCCTTTCCCCAGCACCATCCACCAACCTCAGACCCTCCTGAGCAGCACTGCCCGGGGCAGGAGCGCTGGTGGGACACACTGCAACCCAGCACCTTTGCTTTGGAAAAAAAAACAACCAAAAAAAAGAGTGAACTGCAGAGAAATATATAACTTAAGTGGCTTGAAGGCTCCTCTGGCTCTTGGTGGGACTTTGCTTCAGCAAACCAGACATGAGGCCACTGGGCAGAGCAGATGCCTTCCAGCATGAGGAAAGGCAGCATTTCTCATCCTCCAGCCGAGTTCTGGGACCAGCCATCTCAGCTCAGAAACACTTACTCACCCTGCTCTTGGCGGAGACAGAAATCACTTCAAAAATGCCAGAAGGCGGGTTCCTCTGACCAAGCTGTGGCTTTTAACCAGCTTCTGTGCCAAGATGCCTTGTGAGGTTTTACTTGCCCAGGGGGGAGGCTGTGCAGTGCCACAGGGTCACCCAGCAGCTCCAAAGCCCTCCCTCAGCTGGGGGACCAAAGGGTTTCTCCTCTCTCCCATCCCCACCAAAGCGATGCAGTTTCACTCTTCCCTTTTTTAAAAACAAAACTTGTGTTCAGCACTAAAGCTCGCATCCATCGAGAAGGTAACAGGCTCCTGAAGGAAGGCATTAGCAACACTGAGGTATATTAACTGGGAAAAACACTACTCTTAGAGTATTTATGAGGAAAAAAAAAAAAAATCACCCTTGGAAACCTGTCTCAGCTGAGGAGAGTGAAACAAACACACATCTTAATGATGCTCCTTCAGATACATCCCATTCGAAAGCTGAAGGTAAAAGGCAGATGCAGTCCTTGAGCCAGAGCTATGGCACGTCTCACTCCCTGGGGAGGACACTTCTCCAGCTGCACTGTAGATCGTGTTCCCACCACTAAGGTTACAGAGTGAACGACTGGGTTCACTTCTGTGTCTCTGCAGGACTAAGGTGTCCTGTGCCCATGTGGGTCTGGGCAAGCGCAGCCTTCAAAGGGTTCAGGTAGAAAACGCCAGGGGAAAAAATAAGGCTACTCAACAGCTAAAAACTGGACTTTTTGTCAGGAGCGACTGTCGGTGAGATTATGGTTACAGAAGTGTCACAACCAGACCCAATTCAGGGGGAAGGGGTAAATATGGAACAAGCAAACAAACACAGGACACCAGAAACTGGGAGCCTGCAAGAGAAGAAATTGCTCTACAGCTGACTTCTACGTAAAAGAAATAAGTGGGGAAGAATAAAATAAAAAATTATTTGCTTCAAAGGTGTTACTGGGGAAAAACCTCTGCTATCTCTTTGTATTTCAGCTCATCGTGGTATTTGATACGCTTGTGCTCCCAGCACCTTGCACTTTGCTTTCAGGAGTGCCGTGACAGCGGGTGCTGCTGCACACTCAGTGGGGCAGAGGGACCTTCCCCTCTTCTGCACAAAGAGTGAAACACAACAGAAACCTTCACACGGTGCAGCTCCTGCCCCAAGGGGTCCCCCCTTCCCCCAGTCACACACCAAACCGCAGGTAACTGTGAAGTCAAATCTGCAAAATTGGAATGTCAAAAGCAAATATCTGATTTTTATTTTTTTGTAAAGACTGTGTCTTACTGACATTCTTTTGACAAAATACCATTTTAACAGACTAATTCATAGCATGCAGCAGGTATCATTAACTGAAACCAGGGAAAGCTCAGGGTGAGGTGGTTTTCTCTGTGTGCTTTTGTATTTTGTCTTTTTTTTTTTTTAAAAAAGGCTTTTCTTTGCAAGGCTTTGCTTTTGTCTCTCACCTTCCCACTCACAGTCTCCCTCCGGTTTCCCAGGCCTGGAGCTAATCCAGCATCTAACCAGGAGACAGATAGGGCCTGAAAGCATCCAGCTGCCTTGCTCTAACCCAACAGTTGCAGTAGAATTCATAGAAGTTTACAAAAAAATACCAATCCTCAAACACAAAATGACAACGCACCAAAGAAACCAAAATCCAGAACAAGCCTAAACCCCAGTTCTATTCCCCAGCTGATTACAAAAGCTTAATTACACACTGCAGGTCCATCGGGTCGGGTCAGGGATATTATGGCCCAACGCAGAGCTCCGGGTGGGCTCTGGGCCCCACAGCAAATCCACCCACCCCGGGAGGAGGGGTCCATCCGTGACCCAGAGCAGAGCCACCGCCACCACCGTCCTCCCTCCTCTGCCCACAAAACCCACCGAGGGACACGGCGCAGGGACACCCGGGGGCTGCAGGGTCAGGTGTGATTTTGTGTTCAGGTGACGACAACATGTCAGATATTGATGCCCTTCAACCTCTCCATCCAGCAAAGGGGGTTGGTGGAAGAGCTCCTCACATTTTCTGCTCCACTTTGAGGGTCCCTCCCTCCCTCTCGCCTTCGGAGGTGCTCAGTCAGAACCAGCACATGGTCTCCTTGTCCATAACCACCACCCTCAACACCTGCAACAACATCCCTTCGCTCTGCCTTGGGAACTCAGGAAATATTAACCTCCAAGCCATTCCCCAGCCATAAAACTTCTTTTTTTCTTTTTTCCATTAGGCTGTAAGAGCCTTTTCTTACCTGTTACAATCTTCTGAAAGACCGTGGGTGCCTGAATCGGTGGGTGGCATCACTTTCAGAGGTCTGTCACTGTCCTAGCTCAGGAGGGACACCAGGGCAGTAGACAATCCCAGTACAGAGGAACCATCTGCTGCTGGAAAGGAGACCCCAGCAGCTGAGATGAGAAGAGCTAGGGCCACTCGTAGGTCCTCTGGACAGGAGCTAAGAAACCTCCCCCAGCAGGAGACAGGAAGGGTGCTCTAGGGGTAGGTGTTACTGCTGCAGTCAGGATCCTGGGGGCTCCTGGGGGTGGTGGGTTGGTGCCAGGGGCTGCACGAGCTGCAGCTGGGAAAGGGGCAGCAGATGATGCTCATTGCATGGCCCACGTGGTGGTTATTTGCTAAATGACCAAATGACATTCATTCCTTTCCAAATCAGAGCTTTCCCATGCTGGAGGGAAACAAAAGGGGTGTTTCATGGGTCCCTGTCTCAGCATCCTCGTCGTACTGGGTAGGACCAGCGGCCAAACTTTTTATGTTGGCTCCTGAGACAGCGTAAGGTGAAGGCACCACTGGAGAAGTACCTGGGCCTGTGCTAAGGAGCTTCTCAGAGTCTCAGGAGTGGGTACAAGATGTTCCCACTCAGCTGGAATGTTGCATTTTATTCTATCCAGTGAAAAATATGCTACTTCCTAAGTATAAAATGCCGTACAAGTGCTAGAGGTGAACGTTCTGGGCAAGAGCAGGTTCAGGTGTTGTGTAGTCATTGGTAAGAGAGGTCTGGGCAGTCACTTTAAACAATTGGTCACCGTCCCTGGGCTGAAAGCTCCCCAGAGAAGGCAAAATGTGACCCCTGGGGACCTACAGATCACAAGTTTGTACTAACGCCTTCCTCAGCCGCGGGTGGATGCGCGGCAGCAATGCCAGTCCAAGCAACAATTAGGCAGAGACGTGTATTTATAGTTAATTATCGTCTTAGGGCAGCAAGAGCAGAGTGGAGTGAATTCCAAATGCAAAATGCTGCCCCCTCTTCCTTTTCCATAGGGATTATATTGGTCCCCCCCTTGGGAGCCCTTTCAAAGGCTTCTCAGTGCTGGGATTTAATGCCTGGCGTTGCTGACGTGCGGAATTATAAATGGAAAGGAGCATCTTTGCCCCTTTCTGTTTTTAGATTAGGGACAGGGAAAACAGCCTTTACGCCCCCGCGTGAAGCCAGGAGAGCCCAGGGATGCAGCTGGAGCTGGAGCATCCCAGAGGGAGGGAGGTAAAAGTCCCTCTGGACCTACCAGAGCAGAGGGAAGCTGTGGAGCAAAGCTCTGTCAAATCCTGGTTCCTCTGTGAGTGTTATTTCAGGAGCCAAGAGGAGAATGGTTCTGCTGCAGCCCCTTGGGCAGGAGAGGGGCTGGGTTCCAGCTGAGCTGATACCCCTGGCTGTCAGCAGTTGGAGGGGTTCCACAAAAGACAGTAAAAAAACCCTGATTTTCTCTGGATGGACCTGATGTACACAACAAAAAAATCTTTTATTAAAAGCAATAAAGAGAACGGGAAGCGTGTTTACCCACCCTTAATGCAGCATTATTAACAGCTCTGGTATGTGCTTTCTGAAGTGCCCTACAGACGTTTTCCAGACACAGCTCTGCCTGGTTTCCAATTCCGCTTGTTTACTGAGTGTTTTTTAAGCCCTCAAGGCACAGGTCTTGCAGCAGGACTTACAAAAATGGTCTCTCATCACACTTGTGGAGGATCTTCTCAGACAGCAGGGTCACTACCGCTCCAGCAAGATGAGGAACCAGAATAAATTTCTAATAATTTACTTTTATTTTCCTACTGTGCCTTTGGTAAATAGAGCAGTGCAATTCACAGGCACGTAACCTGTGGTTTAGGCACCACAGGTTTAAAATAATCTTGAGACTGTGGTGTGCTTTTTGTTTTTCATATCTGGGCTTAAAAATTTTGCCAGAGCAACTTCTTGCCTTCCCTGCCCCGAGTCGTGGGTTTGTGCAGAGCAGCCCCTGCAGCCTGTATGGAAGGGTTATTTGTGCACCTCCCTCATAGAGACAAATCTGCACAGGGGTTCGCTGTGTATTTTTTTTTTCCAATTGATTTTAAATTCTGGCCTCCCGCAGCTGCTCTTTGGTGTTCCTGGGGGTTTGCTGGTTCTGGGACAGCAGGACAGGCTGGGTCTGACACGGCTCGTGGGGGAGCAGTGTCTGTAGATAAATTCTGCTGGAATTCCTGCCAGTCCTGCCCCGCTGGCTCCTGCCCGTTATGCTCAAGCATCTTTTGTTTCCCCACGGGGCATCTCTTCCCAACACCCCGGCCCCGTGCGGGTGCCCAGACAGCCTGGATTTCCCTCCCCGTAACGGTGCAAATTAAGGGTCTCCATCCTTTGATGAGCTGGGACGTGTGTGGCTGCCTCTCCAAGAGGCACAAAAGCACAGAAGGTGGATGTGAGTCCCTGGACGTTTTCCACCATCCGCCGGCTCCGGGCTTCCCATGCCGGCTGCCAGCTCCAGGGGCAGGGCTGAGGGGGCTCCGGGTGGGAATGCTGCTGAAGGAAACCCCCCTCTGCTCCCGGGAGGCACGGAGAGCTCTGCACTGCCAGCATCTGCTGCCTCTCAAATGGCTGGTTTCCTCCTACCTTGGGCGGGTGGATCCATGATGGGGAGATGAGTGCCGGGAGCCTCGGCTAATTGCGCTGATTGGGAAACATAACTGGGAAATACCTGTATTTTTATCCCTTGCTGTTTGCGCAGGGGTTTTATTCCTTTCATTCAGCAAAAGCCAGAGCTACAAATTGAATTTGAATTTCATTTAGCACGGAGTAGAAGATGGAGGCGTGAGGGTCTGGCTGATCTGTACCAAAGGTTTGGCTGATCTAAGCCGTTTCACCTGTTCTCATGTTTTTGCAGACCTGCTGAATATTTCAAGCACAATTAACAAATATATTCTTAGTTCAAAGGCTGCGTCTGGAGTAGAAGGAGCAGTTTTTGATTTCCAGCTGGATTTCCCACTGTGCCCCAAAGAGGCTGCCAATAGCTAAGGTTTCTCTGGGGCAGCTCCTCGGTTGTGTGGGTCGGGGACACAGCTATTCTGCCACCCTGCTTTGGGTGCCCCCTTCCTGGGCTCCAGGCACGTTTTCCCCTCGTGCATCCCCAGCTCCCCAAGGGTCTCACCTTAACGTCCTGCCTGGAATCCACAGGCTGCGTGTGAGTCAGTGGTAATTACACTCCATCTCTGGGGAAGACAGCGGGGAAGGAGGTGAAGGTGATTCAGCAGAACAGTTTATTAGCAATATCACACTGGAACTCACCCCACCTGAGTCATCGGGGCTGAGCTGCACCATCACGGTGTGACAGAGAGTTATCCCCAAGGCTCTTTGTAGCAGCCTGAGGGATGCCATCCCTTTATCCTTCCAGGCTGCAAATTAAAGCGCTGGGGAAGGGCAGGGACGGCGCCCAAGCACTACCAGCAATTTCACATTTGTCTGCCCTGTCAAACCTTCTCCTCTCGTTTCTCACAAACCCCCAGCGCTGTAGTTAGGAATCAGTTCATCGTGATGAGTCAGTGCTCGTGGCATTATGCTGGCACAATCCAGGCACTGGCAATTAAACCTTATTCTCTCCAGTTGTTCTGCCTTTTTAATCACTGCCAGTTCTCATGTCTTTCTGGCTTATTACTTGCTCTGAGGGAGCTGGAGGCAGAGGGAGGATGAGGAGCTGGAGGCAGAGGGAGGATGAGGACCCGCAGATCCGGGCGGTGCTGGGGACAGCCTGACTGCAGAGCAAAATCCTGCTGCCCCAAAAAACCCATCAGATTTGTGTAACGAGTCCCCCGCGGGGGCACGGGGCAGCGTCCGCTGAAACAAGAGCGAAACAGCACTGGGTACCAGGGTCATAAAAGGGACCAGCAGTTAATTGTGTGATTGGCCTGGTGTATTTGTTAGCGATTACAGCAATTGGTAACGTCAACTAAAGTCAAAGGCATTTTGCCCAAACTTTAACTATTCCTAATTTCTTATTTAAAAGGGTGCAGGTGGGGGTGGCCCATCCCCAGAGGTGGCTGGAGGGGATGGGACGGCTGCAGGCTCCCTCCCAGCACATCACCCCCCCCCAGCCTGCCTTTCCCAGCAAAGCCTGCTAATTAGGGGATGTTTTGTACCAGGCCAATCAGTAAAGGGGCAGCGTGAGACCAAGAAACCCGAGTTCCTGGCCTAAGGAATGCAATGCAAAACATGTTTTCCCTAAGAAGTATTTTACAGCAATGACACGCCGTCCTCCCACTGCTTTATAAGGCCAAGTGGATAATCTTTCCTTATCTCCTAAATATGTTTTGTGTAATACCCTGCACAGCCTTTGCAGCCAGTATATAAAGACAGTAATTTTTTTTAATGGACATTCTAGTTTTACAGACTCACATTTCATTATTTGTTTACTTAGTGTAAGGACGTGACATTCTGCAAATATTTTCTTTAAGGCTGACAATATTTTGAAGGCATGTCAGAAGGAAAGTGCTGGGCTTTTAATTTAAGCAAAAGAGACTGTTTGCATGCCGAGGGGGGGAGATGGGGTGGGATGGGGGTGCTGTGGCTGCGCAGGGGAGTCACATCCCAGAGCAGACAGTCAGCTCCTCACCCTGTCGCCGGGTGTTGGTGGAGCAACAGCTTTCCCCTGAGTTTGGAACAGAGACCAGTTGTGCTCTTCCCAAGGGGAAACGAGGCCTTTCAGAAGCTACATGCTCATGGAAACCGTTCCGGTGAGCCAATGTGGACGTGTGTGTCAAGCCTTCCTCCTCTCAATAAGTGAAAGAAAGTAAATGAAAAATGATTTCTCCTGGGAGAGTGTCCTGCCCAAGAGCTCCCTCCAGATCTGAGAGGAGATGCTCGGGAGCACTTTTTCCAAGGTGTTCCACTGAGCACCATAGACAAAAAGCCTCCTTGCATGCGGTGAAGCAAATGGACCCATGTTAACAGCCTGGTGTTTCAAGCATTCACCTGGCTTGGCTCATCCTGTGAGCACTTTGGTATCTCTGTATTCAATTGCCACTGGTCAGAGGGCACAAGCAATTCCTGGGGGTTCCCAGGGCGCAAAGTCCTCCACTTCTCAGGGACAGAATTGGGCTGGAAGTCGGTGCTCAGCTGCTGGGGCTTCTCAGGGCTGCGGTGCCTCTGGGACCAGTGGCCCCAGAACCAGGTGATGGGGAGACGTTAACTGGGGACACTGGAGCTGTCTGCTGCAGGCACGGGAGCGGAAGGATTTAGATCCCAAAGTTGTCTTTCTGGATCCACACCTCGGTGCAACGAAGCTTCCACTGGATTTCAAAAAAAGGGTCTGTGGTTTGACCTCTGGTCCTCCCTTCACTTTCAAAAGGAAGGTGGATGTGTAATGAGATTACTGTGTGCCCCTGATAATGCTGGGAGTAGCAGCTAAAGAGATAAGGGGATTCGGGGATAACTTCTCTCTGCTCAGATAGAACATTTTCATGGAGAAAATGGCAGAATCCCTCTCTCTAATGTCTACAGTATTTGCCTTTTCCAGAAAGAATACAGCTCATTTCTTTACATGGTTTTACAGAGCTCTTAAGCAGTTCTTCAGTGTGAAAAGCTGTTTTTTCCAAGTATGTATAGATTTGTTGAGCTTTTAACAATGGCTGGAAACAGAGCCTACGCTGAAGCATTTGTCCAAACTCTACTGATAAATACCTTGTTATAAACGTGGCCGAGATGCTACAAAATATTTTCCCTAGTAAGAAATAAAACGTAGTCATTCTGATTTCAGCAATGATGATATAGCTAAATACGTATTCATAAATTCACTTTACCAGACAGTACCATACGGACACAACTACCATGTTTCCAAGGAGATCCCACAACAGCTCCCATATTAAATAATGTTCCAGCTTCGTTTTCAGTGAACAGCGGTTTCTTTTTTAATTTAAAAAATGGGCCATCATCTAAAAGGCACCCACACTCACCCAAGCCGTGGGTCAATCAGCTGATTGCCTCTATTTGCCTTCAGCTGATGCCTCTATTTATGGTGCTCACAACAGAAAGTGATGTAGGCTCAGCTCAGACACAGCTTCACCTGCCTTTAGTTAAAGCTCTTCCTCTTCTCTTCAGAGAGCTGACAGCAAAGGTGAACACCTTCTTACAGCCTCATTCACATATGTTTTGTATCACGAGCCTTTTGGTTTATGTGGGTTACCCCACCTCAGCCTCGTCCCCGACAGCTGAGCAGCGAGGGTACGGAACTGGGTGATGAGGCAGGAATGATATTTTAGGCTCCGTCCAGCCTGGCCTTGAGCATCTCCAGGGATGGGGCATCCCCAGCTTCTCTGGGCAAGGCACGGCTCAGTGGGACTCGGCAGTGTTGGGTTAACAGTCAGACTCCATGACTTTGAAGGTCTTTTCCAACTTAAATGATTCTGTGATTAATTTTGAAATCACTGTAGACAGCGAGGGAGGCCTAGTTCTCCCTTACGTGCCTCTGAAAAGTTCCCCATGGTACCCCCAAGCTCAGTCACTCAAGTCCAACCCCCCCATCCTCCCTTCCTTTGAACCCCAGATGCACTTTTTTGGAGTTCTGGGGTGGTTTTCTTTTTTTCTTTCAATAAGGGACTGAATTCCTGTGAAGGCCAAGGGTTGTGCTACGAGAAATGTTCTTTCTCTCTAGAGAAAACCAAGGAAGAGGCAGTGAGACAGCAGCATTCAGAGAAAGGCTTCTGTAGGACCCTGCCCCAGCCTCATCGTTTCCTGAGAAACATCTCCCTGGGCAGTTCTCTGACGAAGTCTTTATTCCACCCAGTGACTTTAATTTATCCCATATAAACCAGATATATTTAGAAAAAGTTGCAGCCAAACCCCGACGATGCCATCATTGATTTATGCACAGAGCAGCAACAAATGAGCAATAAAGTTAAAAAGTAATAAGAGAAGTTTAGCCGATGGGCAAAGCACCAAAATAAATATTCTGAAAAAAACCCCCCACAGATTCAGCAAACCACCAAACCCAGCGAGTTCTTGGGAGCTTGGGTTTATTTGGGTTAGCTAAGTAAATTTGCTAGGACTGTTGTTAAACTCTTATAATACTGAGGGACAGAACATGACCAAGGACAGTTCAACATAATCTGGAAATCAGAATATCAGGATATGAGAGAGAAAATGCAGATTCTGTCGGAGCTTGGTTACAATTTTGTCCTGTCCCCCCTGCAATCACACAAGTTTAAAAATCCTTCTAGAAGAGCTGCCCTTTCCCACAATCCGTGTCATTAAAACTGGAGGCAGCCATGGTGTTTGTGCAGCCAGAGCCTCAGCTGCTGTTCATCACATCCTCCCCTGACATTTCATACGAAAATATTTAATTTCAGGAAATGGGGCTCAAACTTTGGGAAAAAAAAGCCCTACAGTGAGGCAAGTGGATGAAATGCTGGGCCATCCTAATGGGACATGGCAACTTGGCAAAATACTTCTCATTAGCAAGGTTTTTGGTCACCTTGGTTCCCGTTTGCTGCTGCAGGATGGGGAAATGTTAGATAAATAATACTTTTGGGGAATGGGACCCCATTATAACTGGGGAATCCGGTGCCATTCCCGGTGCAGGCTCGGGGGCAGGCTCTGGAACTGGGATGCTCCCTAATTTCCCGTACCCCGGGGCTCTGAACCGGCTCATGGAGGAGGGCAGTGGGCAACCTCTCCTTCCCATCTGAAAAAGACAGTCACACACTCTGTTTGTGATAATAAAAAATGATTTTCAGGGGGTAACAACGCTGCACAGCCCCCTGCAAACTGCAAATGGAATAGAAGGATTTTCAACAGCCTGGTTTTCTGGGGTAGCCGGCCTGTGTACAGAACTAATGGTTAATTATATCTTTTTGGGTCAAGAACCACTGAAAATAACCTCCGACCGCAATTATAACCCACGGATGGCAGACGTGTTTCCAGAGATAATCATCTGTTCTGGGCAGAAAATGAGACTCGCGTGGCCCGGGGCCAGGATCAAATTTTACAAGCACTTTTAGAGAAACCGTTTCTAGGACGATGGTTTCTCAACAGCTCCAGGTCAATCCACGCTTCCAGCTGTAACCTCTGGGCCTGAGCAACCTCTCCGGCGTTAGAAACCCAGGATGAACAGGCATTTGTAAAAGGAGGTGTGGTGGGCAACTCCTCTGAGGAGCTTTTGTCAGAGGCAGAAGGTGGGTGCTGTGCCCAGGGGGACGCTGGGGCTGCAGGAGCCTGTACAGCGGTTTTCTCATCTATAGCTTCATTGGCTATGGCTGTGTC
This sequence comes from Calidris pugnax, assembly GCF_001431845.1. Classification (NCBI taxonomy): domain Eukaryota; kingdom Metazoa; phylum Chordata; class Aves; order Charadriiformes; family Scolopacidae; genus Calidris; species Calidris pugnax. Next base: position 279,706 of record NW_015090784.1, on the reverse strand, counting down.
AGTCTATGAAATCTGTATTTTCTACATTAAGAAGGATTTATATAAACAGAGCGTGGTCTCTAAGGTGCTGTTTATGCTCCGTCCGGCACAAATATTTACGATCATTCTAAAATTAGTGATTTTGCTAAAGTGTGCTTTTGTTTAATATAGCTCATGGCAGTTTCTATAGTAAATATCCAGTTTTGTTTTTTAAGAGGGAACCAGAGGAAGCATAGAACCCACTGTAACCAGGGCTACAATGGGGGCTGAGCAACGCAGGGTTCTTCTCATTTCTGGTCACCTTCAACCATAACTGGGAAGACCGCATCTTGGATATTGGTGAGAGCCCCAAAATCCCTGGAGAATCAATAAACTTCCATGTGATGTATTCTAAAGAGCTGCTGTTGTGGCATAGTTGTGTATGACAATACAGACAAATAAACTGAATAACACACTTACGTGGAAACAGGTTTCCTACACGGAACCTTCTTTAAGCCGAGTGATCAGCTCCACAACTGCCTGTTTGAAAAATAAGAATGAAAATGAATCATTCTGTGATGTGATAGTTCAACCCGGGCCGTCGCCTTTGCTTCGGGTGACTGAGACTCCTCTGGGGCCACCTTCTGCAGGCAGCAGAGACCTCACAGGGCAAGTTGCTGAGCTTAGGAAGCTCAGCCAGAGAAGGAATCCCTGCTCCCATCCACCACCTCCTCTTTCCTCTCAGCAGCTCCTGGAGCAGGTCCAGGCGTTTTCACCCCTGAGTGCTGCAGCAATAACCCCCCCAGACCCTCTGCCAGGGAGAACGTTGCATCCCGCTCCCTCCCCTGGCAGACACCCCCTCGTTGAGTCCACCCTTTGCTAACTTGATGGGTTTTGGTTTTGTGGTGTTTTGTTTGTTTGTTTGTTTGTTTTTTTCATTTCCCTTCCTCGCCTTCCTTTTAGAAGCTCTTTCTCCTTTTAAATAACACCTGTGAGATTTTCAAGGGCTTCTGATCGTGCTCGTCTCCCTCTCTTTGCCCTCTGATCTCTTGCAGCTCCTCTTCTTCTCCCACAAGCTGCTTTTCCAGGGTTTCTCTCTCCCCTTCTCTCCCTCCCCTGCCAAGGCTGGCTCTGCAGAGGCTGGTGTTATTGATGGTGTGGGTGTTAGTCACCCCGCAGAGAAGGGCTGCATTGTGCTGACGGGGAACGCCGAACCCTGACCAAATAAATCAAGCTCCATTTTTGCTTCCTTTCAGAGACCCATTTATTTTGCAGGCAGGAGACTACAGGCAGCGGCTCTCGAGGCTGTCAGAAGACACAGAGATTTCTGGAGTCTGTACAAATAGACTGGCCCAGGGTCTTTTCTTAAAATGGGAAAAATATCAGCAAACCTCTTATGAGCAGCAGCAAAAAAATATATGCAAGTACAGAGAAAGTACAGCGAGAACCTGGACAGACTGGAGAGTTGGGCAGAGAGGAACCTGATGAAATTCAACCAGGGCAAGTGCAGGGTGCTGCACCTGGGGAGGAATAACCCCCTCCACCAGGACAGGTTGGGGGTGACCTGCTGGAAAGCAGCTCTGAGGAGAAAGACCTGGGAGTTCTTGTGGACAACAGGATGCCCAGGAGCCAGCAATGGGCCCTTGTGGCCAAGAAGGCCAAGGGCATTCTGGGGGGCATCAGGCATCAAATGTGAGCAGCAGGTGGAGGGAGGTCATCCTGCCCCTCTGCTCTGCCCTGGGGAGGCCCCATCTGGAGCACTGGGACCAGTTCTGGGCTCCCCAGTTCAAGAAGGACAGGGAACTGCTGGAGAGGGGACAGCAGAGGCTACAGAGATGATGAGGGGCCCAGAACATCTCTTTTACGAGGAAAGGCTGAGGGACTTGGGGCTTTTTAGTCTGGAGAAGACTGAGGGGGGATCTGATCAATGCCTATAAATACTTAAAGGGAGGGTGTCAGGAGGATGGGACCGGTCTGTCTCCAGTGGTGCCCGAGTGACAGGATAAGAGGAAATGGGCACAAACTTGAACATAGGAAGTTCCATCTAAACATGAGGAGGAACTTCTTCATTTTGAGGGTGGCAGAGCCCTGGCAGAGGCTGCCCAGAGAGGTGGTGGAGTCTCCGTCTCTGGAGACATTCAAACCCACCTGGACACGTTCCTGTGGGAATTATTGTTTTTCCAGCTAATACCTGCGAGCTTTGCCGAACTCTGGACTCCTGGGGACCCTCCTCTCTCTGTTCCACAATAATTCACTCCCACGCACTGTTTCTCAGGCTACACGATCCTTTTCCCACATGACCACGTCAGCATGTCCATGCCAGGCAGCAAATATATATATATATATAATTCTATATATATCTCTCCAGGAGCAGAGCACTGAGAGGACGTGCCGGGGTCTGCCGCTGCCTCCTGCAAGAGGAAGAACGTGGCCACGTGGAGAGCATCTCCTCGCTCAGATCTGGTGTCAGAGGGATAATTCGTGTCCTCTCTGCAGAAGTAAAAATAAATCGGGTTCAGGCTGAGTTCAACAACCTAAGGTTGCATGTCAGCAGCTCAGTTTTCCTGGGAGAGGGGGCCCTTTCCAAGTCCCCCCCTACCAGGAGAGCGGTCGATGGGAGCCCAGCGCAGGGATGAAGGGGATGCTGCCCCCACTGAAGTGACTCACATTTCTTTGGTCGTGACTGCAGCATCTTTGAGCAGGATGGCCCTGAGTCACTGGCCTGTCTGCTCAGGATCTACACACCTGTGGGACACGAGCAGGTTCTTGGCGCATCTTTCGGCTCATGGTTTTCGTTACATTCTTTTGGCCTCAGAAAATTGAAATAATAAAAAACATATATTTTGCATAGCATTGTCACCATGTAGGAAGAACATGTCTTTGAAGAAATCAAAGTACTTTTGAAAAAGAAAATCTATCACAAGAGAGCTCTGCACAACCCGTATTTCGCCCTGGCCTTCACAAGGAAAAAAGGTATTGGTGCATTTTTTAGGCTGTGGTTTTGAAAAAGTTTTTAAAGAACAGTGAAATCGCCTACGGTACAACTGCAGCCATGATGGCAAACTTCAGTCATACTGGGAAATTTATGGAAAATGATGAGGTGTGGTGGGCACAGAAGTGAATTTTCCGAAGATGATGTGAATTTTAAGCCGGCTGGAAGTCGGAGCATCCAAGCGGTGTGTTGTCTGGCTCAGTGTGTCAGTGGGACAGCAGCCGGGGGATGTTACACGTGAACAGAGAGCATCAGGAGGCCTGCTCGGGTGCAAATATTTGTTTTGTGGATTGCACATCGATTAGCTCTGTGCAGCCTCCCTGCCCACCGTCAGGATGCAGCGCCCAGAGTGCTGTGCCTCCTGCCTCTGGGAGAAGCAGAGCGTCCTGCCCGTCCCTCCCTTCACTCTGGCAATTTTTGGAGGTGAAGGTGCTGCGAGTTGTCAGCATCTCCCGTGGGACACCGAGCAGGGACAGCCCGGGCTCTGAGCTGGCACGAGGCAGACCCAGAGAGCCCCCCCTCAGGCAGCCAGCCCAAATCCCTGTAGGCACAAAGAGGACGTTGGTAGAATAACTGATGTTCAATCAGTGCCAGCTCTCAGAAAATTGCTGCTCAGAAAGAGGAGAAATAGCAGGAAAAGATGCTCAGGTTTACAGAGCCACGTGCTAAATCTTTCCAGAAAGAAACCTAAGTTGGCTAAACCCACCAAGGATGCTTGACCTTTTTCCCCCCCATAAGCAAAACCTCAGACTTGAGCTGAGATCTACCTCGTGTGACAATATAAAGAAGTTGTTCCTTCTGGAACGTTATTCCTAGAGATGGGGAAGATGATGTTTGTAACGGACCCGGTTCCAGCCTTCCCCCAAATTGACACGGTGGCATTTCCAGCTCCTGCAGGAGCAAACCCCTCATCACTGATGCTTTGGGGCACCCGGGAACAGACCTCACAATCTGCAGGAATCAGGGCTCAGAAATGACCCCCCTCGTCTTACCCCCCCTCCCCTTGAACCTCGCACTCAACTTCCACAAGCAGAAAACCAAACATTCCCCCTCCCCCCCAAAAAAGGAATATGAAGCACATTTCTCACTGCTCCAATTGCAGTGAAAGTCTCTGATCCCCTCTCCCCCAGCCCCCCCCAAGCAAAAGCAACTGGGGGGGCTGCAGAGACCCCACCGTGAGAGCGCAGAAAGGGCACAAACCGCTCCTTCACATCTTCTAGATGCCCAGGGAGGGAAAATTAAATGCCAACATTGTTTGCTGGTGCTTTGCGTGTGTGATTCACCCACAAAGTCCCGTTTGTAACAACAGAAGCACAAACCAGAGCTGCCATTTCTCCCTTTCCAGCTGGGTCTGACTGGCAGCCCCGCCGTGGGGCTGGGCACCCACCCAGAGGAAGGGTTCACAGCTTGTGGAAAAGGAATTCTTTTCTTTCGTTCTTCCCATTTATGGGCAAAGAGAAGGATAGAAAGGTAAGAAACATCGCTTCACGTTAAAAGTTTGACGACTTTCTAAAATTCTTAGATTGTAGATTGTTGGGTTTAAAAAAAAAGTCTTCCAGTCCATTAAAGATAAAACCATTCCAAAAATTGGAAACTTACTAAAGTCACTAAAAAAGTTGCATTCAAAACCCAGGGGAGAAGAACTTTCTCCCTCAGCCTCCGTGTGCTTACCAACATGCATATGTCTAAAAATATGTGTTTACCAACCACGGGTTACCCCAGTTTAACAGACCAGCAGCAGACACCCTAATGTCAGTTAACAATTAACAGTCACCTCATTCCGTGTGTGGCTGCAGCCCCTGAAGCCGTGCCCGGCAGGAGGAGGTGTCTGTGGGACTCACCTGATTTGAGCAGGGTTGGAGGGCAACCTCTGAAGGACCGCCAAGACAAACGGGCCCTCTTGATATCCTCTGCCTTGAACGTGGTGAAATGTCTCTTGGCTCAGAGTCACCAAACGCCTCTGCCCTCTCTGAGCACCTTTCAAGTTTAAAAAAAAAAAAAAAGAAATATAAAAAAAAGGTTTACCCTCGTGGTAGGTCTAGATTGTTGACCTAAAATGGGGATTGCCCAAGCCCTTTTTTATGTTTTACTAAATAAAGATATTTACTCTAGTGTGATGTTAATTAATAACTATTTGATGGGCTAAGTTGGAGACCTGAAGATGGGACTGCACGATCAAAAGCAGAATTTTTTTTCACTGAGCCTGCATTTGGGGCTGATATTAGTCTGTTACCCCTCTGCTGAGGCTCTCTCCTGACGAGTTGGGATTGATGAAGGTTGTTTGCAAAAACTGGTTAGCTTTGCTTGCTGGAGCTGGGATGTAAAGGCACTGGTATTCCCATGCCCCCTTTCTCTCCTTCCTTCCCCCAATACAGGAGTAACATTTTTTAGGTAGGCAGCTGATGCTGATGGCACCACAGAGCCCAGACCAGAGAGCTACAAGTAGGAAATGGAAAATTTCAGTCCACACTGAACCTTAAATGTCTGCTTTAGACAGAACTTTGTCAAACGGGAGCCTGACCGTGCACTGTGCGTACCTTTCTCTGCAGGAAGGTGAAGTGAAACATTAGGTAAATCTTTTTGGCCCATTTTCCTTGGTTTCCTTTAAGCCAGTGCACAGATTTGAGCAGGTTTCACCCGGAAGCCCCATTTCCCTTCTCCTGTAGCAGGGGTTCCCAAGCTCCTGAAGGCTCCTCCTGCTGCAGAAGGAGCCAGATCCTGGCACTCGGTGGTTCTGCCATGTCCTGCTGGAGCCCTGCATCCTTCCTCCCCATCCCAGCCCACCTGGGGTGTCCCTGTGACATGTCAGCATCGCTTTGTTCTTTGTTTTTTTCCAAAAATACCATACCACCTCAGATCGTCCTTTCAAAGGAATGGAACCCCCTGACAGCTCCTCCTTAATGCCAATATTTTAAGAGGTCACTCATCAGTATTGCCCCATCTACACACCTTGTGTATGACACAGATTCCTCCTGCCATCCTATTAGCGAAGCCTTATCACATTAAAATCCAATTATCCTTAATTCAAGAGACAGACCACAGTGGAGAGAGCCTTGCTACGTTCTCAGAGGCTGGGGGTAAGTATCACAGGTTCAGCTCCACGTTTCTTTCTATGATCTCGATTTTATGACTTATGATGCTGTTTCAGCCCTTCCTTCCCAGGAGTGGAAGGCTGAACCCTCCCCTCCAGCCCAGGTATGGGGTCCCTGGGCATCCCCAGAAGCCGTGGGGATCCCTGGAGCCCTGTGGTGAGTCTCAGCCTCTGGTGGAGGTCCCGGGAAGCAGAATTCCAGCCTGAAAGCAGAGGTTCTTCCTCTGCTTTCAGCAAATGGGTGCCTCGCAGCAAAGCCTGTCAACACATAGAGAGGGTTCAGCAAATGGGTGCCTCGCAGCAAAGCCTGGCAGCACAGAGAGTGCTCTGTCAGCCCTGTTGGGTGGCACGGGTAAACTCCTACCCCGTGATCCGACCCTTAAACGTGTGTATGTTTGATACAGACACGTGAGGAAATTGCAATAAAGCCCTAAGCCCTTGCTGTGGCTTCTGCAGCGTTGATGTTACTGCAGCAGGGAGCAGAGAACGCTTTTCCGACTATGGGGGAAACACAAATCTTGCCAAAATCCCCTGCTGTAAACAAACAACAAGAAACACTGATGAAACGTGAGATTCTTCTTTTCCTTAATGTATTTCTAGAGCACACCCTCCCACTGATGTCTTCCAGAGACACGGAGGAGAGCCCTGCTGCAGCTCAACAAACCCTCCCCCTGGCTCCCTGCTTTCTGTGTTTCGACACAACTTTCCCAGACGCTGCCTCAGCTGAGACAGGGGCTGGTTCTACATTTAGCAAACAAAAATGTAAACACTCTGCAGTTTAATGAACTAAAACATGTCATGAACTAGAGGCCTTCCCTCCCTCTCTGCCTCTCCCAGCCAGCGTTTCAACCCGCCACGGAGCAAGGATTTGAACTTCTTTAAAGGCGATATTGGCAGAAATTAAAGTGGCTTTTATTCTATCTTCATAGCTATTAAATATGGAAATAACCTGGGACTCATTAACTGACAGGCGGACCTATTGGCCAGCGTTTCAACCCGCCACGGAGCAAGGACTTGAACTTCTTTAAAGGCAATATTGGCAGAAATGAAATTAAAGTGGCTTTTATTCTATCTTCATAGCTATTAAATATGGAAATAACCTGGGACTCATTAACTGACAGGCGGACCTATTGTCACTTCAGTCCCACAAGAATCTGTTCAGTTTTTCCAATCTCAAAGAACAGTAAAGAAAATTAGAGAGAGAAAAAAAGAAGAGATTTTGTTTAGCAAAAAAAAAAAAAGCCTGCTGTAAACAAACAACAAGAAACACTGATGAAACGTGAGATTCTTCTTTTCCTTAATGTATTTCTAGAGCACACCCTCCCACTGATGTCTTCCAGAGACACGGAGGAGAGCCCTGCTGCAGCTCAACAAACCCTCCCCCTGGCTCCCTGCTTTCTGTGTTTCGACACAACTTTCCCAGACGCTGCCTCAGCTGAGACAGGGGCTGGTTCTACATTTAGCAAACAAAAATGTAAACACTCTGCAGTTTAATGAACTAAAGCATGTCATGAACTAGAGGCCTTCCCTCCCTCTCTGCCTCTCCCAGCCAGCGTTTCAACCCGCCACGGAGCAAGGACTTGAACTTCTTTAAAGGCAATATTGGCAGAAATGAAATTAAAGTGGCTTTTATTCTATCTTCATAGCTATTAAATATGGAAATAACCTGGGACTCATTAACTGACAGGCGGACCTATTGTCACTTCAGTCCCACAAGAATCTGTTCAGCTTTTCCAATCTCAAAGAACAGCAAAGAAAAATAGAGAGAGAAAAAAGAAGAGATTTTGTTTAGCGCAAAAAAAATATCTATGCTTATGGTGTTTAAAACATTCATAGCAAATGTAGGAAAAGAGACAATTCCCACAGCCAATACATTAAAATTATTCTGCCAGGAGCCATGAGGTCAGGTGGGCAGAGCTTTCCAGAAAGCTGGTACGTGAGCAAACAGAGGCACTCCCCGGGCACAGAGAGCACCCACGGGCTGCAAACAGCCCCAGTGCTGCCGGGGGTTTGCCAACAGCCCCCCCATCACACAACCCCCCAGTGCTGCCGGGGGTTTGCCAACAGCCCCCCCATCACACAACCCCCCAGTGCTGCCAGGGGTTTGCCAACAGCCCCCCACATCACACAACCCCCCAGTGCTGCCGGGGGTTTGCCAACAGCCCCCCCATCACACAACCCCCCAGTGCTGCCAGGGGTTTGCCAACAGCCCCCCACATCACACAACCCCCCAGTGCTGCCGGGGGTTTGCCAACAGCCCCCCACATCACACAACCACACGAGGACCGGCCACCAGTGCTGGAACCAGAGCCAGCCCCTGGCAGCTGGGAAATTTTCACTTAGTTTTACCAATGGATGTTTATATCCATTGCATCTGCCAAAGAGGGGGAACCACTGAACTTCTGACAGTCCTAATCCTGGAGGGGAAAAAAATAAAAGCCATGTTTAGTGGCACCTGCCATTGCAGAGAGTGGAAATCAGGGGCACCAGGAGTCATTGCACGTGGCTCAACAGTCACGTACCATTTTGCACGTGGATCTGTAAAGAGAGAAGTCGGTAGCAGAGAGATGTGTGCTGTCCCTCCCAGGCTCCTGCTGACAGACCATGTCCTGGAGAAAACCCTTCCTTTGGGGAATATGAACACCCTTCTGCTTAAATACGGTGGAGATCTGGACAAAGAATCATTCCACGTGTAAGCAAAGTCTGCTGCTTAAGAATGCTCTTAAAAAAAGCTGGATATGAATCAATCTTTGGGGAGAATGATCTAGAACAACCTATTTCTCCAAGTGAAAAGGGGGCTGCTCTAATACTTATTCAGCATCACTCTTTATTGACGCTGCCAGGTTTCAACAAGTGACCAGGAGCCGTGGGTTTAGCAACCCTTAAGCATAAAAGTCAGTGCCAGGCTATTTTAGGAAGTGGCAAAGGATGCCCAGAAACACAAAGCTTGTTTCTTAATCGGCGCAGACGTGGCTGGGAGCAGGGAGACAAGAAACAGCCATATAAAGGCAAAGAAAGTCTATTGTAACCCCCGGCTGAGCTGAATCCCTGTTTGTAAGAAGGGTGTCAGCTCAGCCGGCCACTGGCCGCTCCCCGTGCCCAGAGATTTCCCAAAGGAGAACCAGGGGGTGTTTGTTCTGGCACCCAGACCCCCCCAGCCCGCGGGGAGCTCAGCTGGGTCTGCTCCAAGGCCACAGCTATCTCCATTCTACTCAGTGCACCACGACTCCTTTCAGATACACAGATGTCCTTAAAACAAACGATAATTTGCATCTAGGGGCACTGTTTTGGAGGAAGGTAAGTTCTGGAGAGGTGCCCTGGCTCCTCAGCGAGCAGCAGGCACCTCCTGCCCTTCAGCATCCAGAGCTTTTACCAAAACCCTGCACCGCTCCCACTTCCTGACATGGGGAAGCCGTAGCCTTGGGGAGATTAGCTAATTTGCTGCAGGGTCAATAATTTCCAATCCATACCATAATTCCCAGGTAAAGGCTGTTGGCTCTCAGAACAGGGCAATGACGCAGCGTATCGGTGTCTGGAGAAGCCCTGAGACGGAGCCAGGCGCTGGGTCCAGGTCTGGGGAGCTCCAGGCCGGTGCCTTCATCACAAACCCCCTTCCTTTCCCACCAAATCCCTCACACTTGCTCTCCCAGGGGTATGTATGGGTTTTTCTGTGAACAGGAAAAAAAAAAAGAACCGGGGCGAAAGAAATCAAAAGAAACTTAAAAACTGTAATTACTTCTGTATGGAAAGATCTCACGGAATGCAAAAAATTTCATAGAGTCCCACAGAAATGATAATAAGAAGTCTGCAGAATCGTATCAAGAATTATTACCTGTTCTTTTCATCCAGCCCTGTACTCCTGCCAGAGGTCTGCAGCAAGCCTGAAAAGTCCAGTTATAAAGCATTAAATTACCATTTGGACCTCACATAAAGATTGCCAGGGAAATTATTTCCTTCTGCAACTCAGCAATTTCATACTCGAATGAGAGAGAGTTCACCTTTAACAACGTTCCCTATTACCGTTATAATTGAACAGTTCTACAAACCATATTCCTTTGCTGCCTCACAAACGCACTTCAGAGAAGAGCTGCAGGATGGCTGGGACTATTTCCTGTGTGTCTTCAGATGTTTGCCCATAAACACACCTGAAAACATACTTTTTCCCCAGGATACCCACATAACCGATATATTGTGCAATGTGGATCCACGGTGTCATACTAAGTTCCCACAAACATTATTTTTTGCTCATAGGATGAAATTAATTAAATTCAGAGCCAGATTTGTATTTTTATTCCTATAATGCCAGCTGCGGTGGAAGTATTGGAGACATTAGTAACCAATTAGTCCCAAAATTAAAGCTCCAAAAATGGCTTTTCATTCTGCAGACTGCGATTCCATGTGCAGTTGGGGATTTCATGAATAAGGACAGAATGAACGATCAAGTTGTTAAGTTGGGGAACACACTTTGTAAACCAGCGAGCATATAAATAGTCCTATCAAAGCCTTTGCCAATCAGGTTGTCAAACTGAACCATCCGCAGTCGGAGCCGAGCTCTGCACCCACAGCTGTTTGCAAGTTGGGAGATGCAGGATTCTGCTCTAAGAAGAGCAGTGAGGGAGGCTGGAGAGGCTGCTTCTCAGTTTTACAAGACTTAATGGACAGACAATGCCCAGCACGTAACCGTACGGTCAGATGATCCGAGACATCTTTAATTTAGCTGCTTTGGCCTGTAATACTCACTAATTGTGATGAAGCTCTGAGCTCAGCAATACATTTCCACATATTTTTTTTTTTTATATCACTGCTTTTAGGTTTGATAAGCTACATGAAAAATTCTGTGCTGTTACTGACTAACAGAGATCACTGCAGATGTTTTGTCTTTTAATCTGCTATAATTAAAGCACCCGAAGCTATGATATCAGCTCTGCATTTTCCAAACTGCACGTGAGGATTTTGCATTTATGACAGTCCACATCCTAAAAAGCATGAACAAGCCAAACCTAAAAAAAAAGGCAGGCAGATAATTTTAATTTCCACCCCCCCCCAATTTTCTTCAGAAGAAGGGAGTGACCTACTAATCCCATCCATTTGGCACCATTTCCCATTTCACTTCTCCCTTTCCAGCCGAGCCTGTTTGAACAAGGGTGGGAAATCAGCCCTGGAACAGGGACACTGGGCGAGCTCCAGCTGGGATCACACCTTCCAGACAGACTTGAGAGAGCTTTTGTTAACCCTTCAGCCTTCTAAGCACTGTGGGATTCCCTATGGCCCAAGGCACATCTCAGCTTCTTCCTTATCTCCCACAGGAGCTCGACTGATTGCTCAATGTAAGCCTGGATTCTGACAGCCCGACAGCACGTGAAACCCATCCCAGGAGCAACCAGGGTACATGGGCTGTGACAAGACTGATAGGAAAAAAGCAAACAGCTCCAAGGTAATTCAAATAATAAGCTAATTGCAAGAAAAAGATACAATCAGATTACAGTGACTGATCTGGAACACTCACAGCATTATCCCACAGGGATTTTTCCCCCCGGATTGTCTTCCCCATGGACTCTCTGGAAGCAGAGACAAGGCACAGCCACTGCTCACTCTCCCCTGCCACCACCCTGACACTGCTTTTAACCAGTCCTTTTCTCTTTTTCCCTGACACTGCTTTTAACCAGTCCTTTTCTTTTCTCTTTTCTTTTCGAAGAGGCAAAGACACATTTACAAGTCACATCCCAGACACACAACAACTCCTTGTCCCTTCCCAGCAGTTTTACCCAGGTGTTCTTTATTAATATTAGAATTGCTGTGATTTATGAACGAGCACTGCAGCCAGAGGAGTGACACTGCGTGTAGCTGGGAGACAGACTGACAGAGCTACTCAAATAATCCAAATAATGAGTGACAACCCCATTCTAAAACGTCTGTTAAATTCCCCTAAGTTACCCTATATCCTCAGAAAATACAAAATAAAATCTGAGGTCTAGTGAAAAAAAAAGGAGAAAAAATTGTCACAAATAGCCTAGGGAAATACCAAGTGAAAGCTTCTATGTCTTTATCATTCTCCAATTACATATCTGGTTTATTAGCAGTGACAGGAGACCCTGAAGGGAAGGGAAGGCAGCACCACTGTGCAAAGAATGAAGACTGTTGGTGTAAGCAATGACTGCAGAAATCAGCCAGGGATGGGTTGTGCTGCACTGAAGTAATAATTTCTTCTTCGTGGTTACACCTACAGGTATGGAAGTGCTGACTAAATGCATGATTAAGCACAGCATCCCTGCTTATGTCATATATAATTAATAAGCTCTACTATTAGAGTCAGCAACAAATAAATGGAGAAGAAATCGAAGGGCAAAAGGTACATTGGGAATAAACACCTTTGTGCCACAAACCACTCAAGCCTTGGTGCCCAGGAGACAAAACCAGCAAGTTCCTTCTTTCTTTTGAACAAATGACATGAAAAATGACACAAGCTTTACTATAAAACCTTACTCCTATTGCACCTCTCACGTTTCGGTTACGTGTCTGCAGTAGTTTACACAAAAAAACCCCACCAGGGAATGAGGAGGAGAATACACAGCTCCCAGCAGAGCTGCCTGACCAGCTTTGGTTATAGGGTGATGGTTAACTCTTAACATCAAATATAAGAAAATAAACCCAGGCCTTTTAAACTAATTTCATGGAGATTTTAGCTCCATACCCCTGAGTTTTTTGGCCAATATCACATACTGTTGAAGAAACTGGAGTTCACTTTCTGGTAGGAAGAATTCATGTGTATTAAATATTCCAGTGTAAAAAATAAATTAAAAAAAAAATCTCAGGAGGTGGAACCCATCAGCAGCAGGGACTGGGCAAGGAGAGGCCAGGAGGGGATCAATGGGGAGAGAGCAAACACCCTGTGGGTAACTCCAGGAGGGGATTTCAGCCCCTCTCCTGCAGCCGACAGAGCAAAGCAAGAGATTATTACCCTGGAATCCTGTGCACAGACTGACAGTCACCCCCAGGGGCACGGGCTGCTGGAGAGACAGACTGCACCTTCCAGGATGTGCCCTCTGAGCTGGCAGCTCACTGCATTTCAATCAATACACAGAAGTACAATGCTGAATAAATCCCGACTCCTAAACCAAACCCACCCACAGCAGAAGCTGTTCACGAGCCACGGGAACAAATCTCTGTTACTGCTTTAAAAGCTCCAGCCTGAAGGAACACCAAAGCCTTTCAGTGCTTGGGAAAGCTCTCCTTTCTCTGTAAAAGCTGCCACCAAAGTTAGAATTCCGGAAGAAGAGGGATGCAGAACATTGTACTGACTGAGTACAATTAGAGCAGGGAGCACCATCCAGCTCTGCTCCTGGGAAAGTGTCACCCTTTACTCAGGCTTTAGCTCTGACACTGGGATTGAATTGAAGAAAAATAACTTCCCTTCTTAGACTCTCCAAGACATTAATCATTAAAAAAATTAAAACTTCTCAGTTAAGGGAATAAAATTAGGTTTTTGCAACCAAAAAGAAATTCTACAGAACTACTGTACAAGAACGTGGATTTTTCTCTTCCACTAATAACCAGATTTTGCCCGTGCTCATCTCTATTTTACATAGGTCATCACCCACTCCAAAAGTCAAATCATAAATATTGACACCCAAAAGAAAAATGGTAAATGAAGCCTTGCTGCAGTAGAACATAAGAAGTCCTGAAACACACAATAGAACCATTTATATATATATATATGTATCTTATTCTTACGCACATAGGTGCTATTTTGGGTTAGCCCTGCAGAAGAGTGCAGAGCTGAGCTCACATTAAGTGCTGCCCAACTCCTCCAACCCTTCCAGAGTTTAATGAGTGACTGCTCTGCCAGGTCCCCCAAACCTCTCCATCTTCCTTCACCTCAGGGTTCTTTTCTGAACATAGTTTGTGGAACAAGTTGGTTTTGAGTCAAATATCTGTTGTACAGCTAAGTACACACTGGCCATACAAAACTATAATAACCCTTGCCTGTTACATTTTACATAAAGACATTGGGGTTTAACAATTTGGAAGGTGCAGATCTCCGGGGTCCCAGTTTTGCTCATTAATGTAACAACAAACCCCATTTGACTATGAATTGGACCATGACTAACATCAGTGAGAGGGCTGTGGCAGCCCAAGCCATCCCGTTATCATCCTCCTAAACAATACGAATCTTTAGAAGTGCAAGGAACTTCAACAACACAAACAGCAGCACAGATCCTGAAGAAGAAAAAAATAAATAAGTCCAAAGAGAATGGAAAATTATTTCATCCAAACAAAAAATGCAATTTTCTTAGAAAAGATCTAGGTGCTCTAGAAGGAAAACCACAGAGTCTCACAGTTTGCCGGTCAGGATGTGAAGACAGAGGCTTTGAGACACCTTGAATATCTCAGTATTTTCAGGGGAGGATTCTGAAAGAGTATTAAATACCACAGGTATGGAAAAATAGCAACAGATACAGCATTTGCTCTGGGAGCAAGTCAATGGGTACCACCACCAACTACAACCCCAGAAAGGGAACCTCACCGTGGTTGGCCAAGAAATCCAGAGGAAATACTGCATCTCAGTGTTTCCTGCCACCAGGTCCGAGTTGTACGAGCACAAGGCAAGGTAGGCTTTCCAACCTCTTTCTAAGCATCAGTCTGGAGGCTCTTGACTCTTCTGTGCTCAGTCTCCTCTCCCTGAGCTTTGGCAAAGCCTCTCATTGATCCCAATCCACACTGGGGAACTCTCCATGGAAAGAGAAGACCTTATCAAAACCCAATGCTGGGTAGAAACAACTGCTTCTCCCTCCTCCACATCTGCAATTTATATTTGCCAATCTGCAAGAATTTGTGATATCCACTTAAAAGATATAACTACTGCAGTAGTTTACACAACTTAAAATATCTAGCCTTAGTTAAGAGGAAAGTCCAACATTAATTAAGTGGTTTCAACCCTCATCTTTGCTGCCATCTGTAGGTACCTTGAATGGTACCAAGGAGGGAAGAAGCACGTTTGAAGCTGGCCAGGAGTTGGTCCTGTGCTCAGGACCCATGCCCATGAGAAAGCACCAGGTTCTTCCCTGCCCCTCCCGACTTCCACGGTAAAATTAGTCCAAAAAAGATAAAACATATGGCTACTTGGCTCTGTCTCTCATTGTACAGCAAAGTATTTCCTTCATTATTTGTACTTAAAATATCTAGCCTTAGTTAAGAGGAAAGTCCAACATTAATTAAGTGGTTTCAACCCTCATCTTTGCTGCCATCTGTAGGTACCTTGAATGGTACCAAGGAGGGAAGAAGCACGTTTGAAGCTGCCAGGAGTTGGTCCTGTGCTCAGGACCCATGCCCATGAGAAAGCACCGGGTTCTTCCCTGCCCCTCCCGACTTCCACGGTAAAATTAGTCCAAAAAAGATAAAACATATGGCTACTTGGCTCTGTCTCTCATTGTACAGCAAAGTAATCTTGCAACTGAGGAAATAAAAAAAATAATGAAAATGAAGCAGAGGATCTGTGCTATTTTAACAGCATTGCTACCCCATGGTATGCACTGCAACACCTGGAATTTTGACTGTAAATATGGAATATTCTGGGTATAAACCTGGCAGTTGAAACTCAGTCTCTCTTCCCGTGAGCCATTCCATGTTGTAGTTAAAAAAAATAATGAAAATGAAGCAGAGGATCTGTGCTATTTTAACAGCATTGCTACCCCATGGTATGCACTGCAACACCTGGAATTTTGACTGTAAATATGGAATATTCTGGGTATAAACCTGGCAGTTGAAACTCAGTCTCTCTTCCCGTGAGCCATTCCATGCCATTCCAACAAAACTGTTACTGTAAAGAAAACTTTTCAGAAGAAAAATAGGACAAAAGCAGGTATGTTCATCATATTTTCAAACCCATTATGATCACTTTTGAAAATCTGAAATTAAACAAGTGAGGCCAGAAGTTTAAATATTTGATTTAATGACTGCACAATTTTAATACATAAAAATAGATACTTACTAATGAACAAGTTTATACAAACCAGATTTCTTCTGTACGGTACAAAACAATGATGGAGATAAAAAAAATTATTTACTGGATTACAGGGCAGGACAAAAGAACAACATACCATCATTGAGGAAAAGTTTTAAAATTATCAGAGGCTTATTTCATAAATACAGTGCAATGCCTTCATTTAACAAATACAAAATTTACTATTTCATTTATCAACATCAGGAAATATATAAAATGTCATCGAATGACAATCTTATTTAAAAACTGATGCAAATACAATAGCCTTTTTAGAATTCTGAGGTAATATTATACAGTAAATCAAAAAAGCTTCAATAAATAAAACTAAACCCAAGGCAAAGTGCAATTCAGTGAAAATAAGAAGATAAAGCTTTTAACAACAATAGATAAATAGTTATTAAAAGTGGGTTTAAGCCATAAAAAAATAATTTTTGCTATTTTGCCGTGTTTTCAGATAAACTGTATAGCTATTTATTCCTCAGCCAACCTTCTATGGACCCGATTCTACAGAGAGGGGAAAGGAGGAGCTGTTTCTTCCTGGATTTCTTACCCCCATTCAGCTGTTAGGAATTTAACATTGGTTCAAGCAATCTAGTTCCTTCAGTGCGATGATAAAGTTTCATTTATTTCTTAATATCTGAAATGCTGTAGATTAAAATTTATTTTCCAATCTCCATTGTAAAACACACAGGTGTGAAGTGCTGCTTTCAACATTCTGTGCTAGCCCAGTTTTGTTCCAGGCTGAAGTCAATGGACCAAATATTTTAAAGTATCCTACTGTTTATCTCTGTCTCATAGAACAGTTTAATCACCAGTACCTTCTCTAAGAAATAGAACAAAATAAAATTTGCACTTAGCTATTGAAGAAAATCCACAACAGCTTTGAAACTACAGATTATGCAGATTAATTTGTTCATTGTCTATAGATCTGTCTATAGATATGTGACTAACACAGAGAGGGCAGACAAGAATAATAGAATATTTTACTCTTACTGCAATTAAGTAATTCACTATGGACACAAGGCAATCAGGCATCCATGCCCCAGTAGGAGTCAATGGGGACAGTGACAAATTGGATGCTGAAGTGCCTTGAATGATCTGGGCCTCATTCAGCTGAAAGAAAAATCTATAGAACACAGTGGCTGTTCATATTTTAAAAAAATACCATACCGCATGCTGATAAATTCTTTCCATTTAAGGTATAAAACCCAGACTTACATCTGCATTTTAGAACCAGTTTCCTTCCCAGCTCCTAATTTACTAACTCGGAGCAGGCACACCAGGAATTCTTGTCATGTAGTTTGTGCAGTGAAAACCACAACACACTGTCTTTAAATGCTGGCTTTCCAAGTTAATGAAAGTTTCAACATTCTTCTGAAATGTTATTGTATTCACTTTTGTCACAGCTTACTTAAGAATTTCCAACAAAGCTGCTGAAATAAATGATAGTGTGATACAGAGCATTAGTTTGCCACATGTTGTGGTTTTCATTCGTTCCTGAAACATTTCACCATATGTGTAATTTCTTTTAAATATTTTTTTTGGCAGTTTTTTGTTTGTTTTGTTTACTCTAATGCTACAGTAGATCTAGTTAGTTAGCTGTCAAAGAATGAACTTAATTAACGCTTAATACCTGTAGTTTGAACTTGAATCCCCTCAAGCTGAAAAAAGTACTTTTTGACGCCCTTGTACAGTCAAGCCCGTTGATCTGTAAAAGCTGAATATAGAACATCTAAAACCTCTTATTCATAAAAAATAAATTTTTAGCAGTAAATGGCACTATCAAAACCCTATTTGTTCACAGGCAGTTATTTACATGCTTCCTAGACAGCCTGTTTCATTGAAAAAGAAAACCAGAATATTAAAACTGCATACATTTTATAAAGACTAAAATTCCTATTTGCCGTTGTGAAAATATGGCTACATGCTCTACGTTATATTTCTTTTGTTATTCATGTTAATTGAAAACATTCTACCACTGGGATTAGCTAATAAAGAAATATTCTGTATATCATCTCCCAGTGGGATACCTGCAATGTAAAGAAATTACAATTAATGATAAAGTGCTATTAAGAAAAAAAGAGAAACAAACTATAACTTAGAAATCGTCTTAGTCAGGTTTCAGGTTTTTTTTGTGTATGAAGAAAGCTATTTTCTATGACAAAGCAAGCAGTAGATGTATTGCCATTCAGGAATAAACACATTTATATTTAATTTAAAAAAAAATATCTCTAAGTGGGGTAAGACTGGCACATTATCAAGAGACGTAACAACAAAAAGCTTAAAGGCACAATCAGAAGAGAGTGAATGCTACATAAAAATGCTGTTCTTGAAGTATTCCATTTTATTCCAGGCCAAAACCCTCTGCATTTGAAATTCCAATGATCAACTTCTGCTTCAGTTCCTTCTTGTTCTTGTAAGGAGGGAGACAAAGCTGGTTGAAGCAGGTGTGGGCCACAGGTAACCTGAAGTGATTAAAGAAAAAAAACCCCAAACAACCCCATTTAATACCACCACAACAGGGGCAGAACACTGCCAACCACCCACATGTGTTTAACTAAACCGCCCTTGGAGAGGAATCCCTGTGAAGGGAACACTTATCCTGGTGCTGTTGCAGGGAAGGAAATTCCTCTTAAGTGCAATGCCCCTCCTCTGCCCTTTCTGCTTTTGTTAAGTTGGAAACATTTCCTTCTAGGTTTTGCAAGCTCCAAGGTATCACATGACTTCAAAATCAGTTTTTCCTCTAAATACAAGTATTTTTAAAAAGCAAGCAGTAGATGTATTGCCATTCAGGAATAAACACATTTATATTTAATTTAAAAAAAAATATCTCTAAGTGGGGTAAGACTGGCACATTATCAAGAGACATAACAACAAAAAGCTTAAAGGCACAATCAGAAGAGAGTGAATGCTACATAAAAATGCTGTTCTTGAAGTATTCCATTTTATTCCAGGCCAAAACCCTCTGCATTTGAAATTCCAATGATCAACTTCTGCTTCAGTTCCTTCTTGTTCTTGTAAGGAGGGAGACAAAGCTGGTTGAAGCAGGTGTGGGCCACAGGTAACCTGAAGTGATTGAAGAAAAAAAACCCCAAACAAGCCCATTTAATACCACCACAACAGGGGCAGAACACTGCCAACCACCCACATGTGTTTAACTAAACCGCCCTTGGAGAGGAATCCCTGTGAAGGGAACACTTATCCTGGTGCTGTTGCAGGGAAGGAAATTCCTCTTAGGTGCAATGCCCCTCCTCTGCCCTTTCTGCTTTTGTTAAGTTGGAAACATTTCCTTCTAGGTTTTGCAAGCTCCAAGGTATCACATGACTTCAAAACCAGTTTTTCTCTAAACACAAGTATTTTTAGAAATAATTCAGAAAAACTACTTACCAATTAGTGGATGTTTCACTCTTTGAAATCTTAAAATTCAAGTCAGCCATTCCTCCCACAGGTACTCTATCGCTTCCTGTAGCAAAGTGGAGCAGCTTCTTCTGAAGGTCAAGAGAAAATCCAAGTACTACATCCCAAAAGTATCTATGTTCAGTGCAGAGGGAGAAGAAAACGGTGTAAGATGCAGTATCATGACAAAACAGTATGAGCATGATAATACAACTTCAAGTACTACATGATAAGTGTCATTTACTGGTGTTTAAATGCAGTATCATGACAAAACAGTATGAGCATGATAATACAACTTCAAGTACTACATGATAAATGCCATTTACTGGTGTTTAATGTAATATATAGGACATCAGCAGTATTCCAATACCCAAGGTTAAATAAACTCCTAAAGACCTGAAAAGTCTTGTTAAATGATGCCCAAACCCACTTTTCTATAAAAATATAATTGCTCTACTCACTAATATAAATGTCCTTAGTTTTAAAACTGAATACCTTCAACTCCTGCCTAGCAAAATCTGAGTCTTTATTATCCAATCCTCTGAAAATGCTTTTTCTCTTCCAATTCTACTTGATACTATCTCCATTTCAATCTGATCGTAACCTTTTAAAAGTATTCAGCAACACATTACGCCATTCAGGATCTAATTCTTCCTACTTACAGTAATTTAATAGTGCCTTTGCCTGATTTGGAAATCAGTTTTAAAAACTTCAATCATTCTCAGATTATCCTTGAAGAGATTACTCCCAACAGCCTGCCATTTGATGATGTTTTTAAACTCAGTCATTCGAATAAAAACAACAAAGCCCACCGGATAGTAAGGTCAGTTTTCTGGTAGCCCTCGTACTGGGTGCTTCGCTGTAACGCAGACATGTCCAGCTCCGGGCTGCCACACACCAGGATTTCAACCTCCTCTGGACGAAGCAGCTGCCAAGAATCAAGGAGAAAAGATTTAATTTTTTTTAAAGATGAGAAATGATGCCACTAGAGTCAGATTAAATTTTCCTTTTGGCATTACAGAAAAATTAACAGAATATCATTTAGTGTAAATCTGTAACTTAGTTACAGACTGCTTTATAGAAAAATGAATTCCTCAGTCCTTTGAAGAATCTCTTACTACTGTTAATAGTAAAAAGCAAAGTACTGTATAGCATCATATTTCAGCATATTTCTTTTGTTCTTCCCTTATTTTCTGGTCTTACATTTATTACACTGACTTGCTCGTTATTTGATTAGATCACAAACGGATCAGGAAAAAGATTAAGTTTGTCTGTATGGAATTTCGAGGTAGGGACCTGGTCCCAATTTTGGTTACAACAACTTAATTTACAGTGTAGAGTCCCAGTGTAGGCTGATGAGCAGCAGCAACTGACAGCCCCTGACTCAGACCAAGTCAAATTGAGGGGCTTTATCTGTTTTCAGTAGAACGCCACAGAAAACAGTCCATTACCTGCTCATTTTCTTCTTATATTGCATTAATCAACTCCATTGATCAACCAGGACTATTCATGAATCCTAAAGATTGCCCAGCTTAATTTAATTTAGATAAATCACTGTCACATATTTGTAAGAGAAGAGTCCCATTTCATTTCCTTCTTACCAGTAACGCATACGAAGCGCAGACACTGTGAAACCCGTAATAGAAAGCTGCAAATTGTTTGTAGATTGATTTGTTGAGAAGAAAATCAACGTAGAGCTGCACATATTCTGGTAAAGGAACACATTTTATTTTGTTACATCATAATAATTTCAAATAATCTCTCAGATTGTACTGAATTAAGGGAAATAAATGGGTTTCATTGTAGATACTATTAAATTGGTAGGTACACCAGAAAGGACTACAGTCATTTCATTTTCACGCTTTGTTAATGAAAACCTTAGCTTATAAGAAGGAAAAAAGGACAAACTTAAATCTGCCAAATATATGTAGTTAATATGTACTGAAGTACCTTTCCTGTTCTGATTTGTGACTGGAATTTTATCTCCATTTGGCTTTAAGTTGTAAGATTTTATAACACCAAATTCTTCCTGAAAAACCTGGAGAAGAGGAGTCAAAGTCAGTACTGGAAAATAAATTCATACACTCACAAACTATAAAGCTTAGATTTATTATTTCATGTATTTCCTCTGTCTCTCTCTTTAGCACACACTGTAATTCTGAGGGGTTCTTAAAAGTTAAATATTACAATTTTCAACAAATTGCTCAAGAAATTGGTATTTAAAGTAGAAAAACTGACCCTGTTACACAGTGGCATATCGAACTGACCTGCAGGTCCACAGCTAGAGAGTTTTTTCATATAAAAGAACAATTTAGGAGCATCAGATATAATTAAGATGGTATTTATTCCCCTGCAGCTCACCTAGGAACTCCAAAGTACCCGCTTTACAAAAATTCTCACATGGTCTGACAATAAGGTAATTCAAAGTTGAGGAAGAAAAGGTCAATACTAGTCCCACACACCCCCATAGAGCAGCCTGAAATGTTACTAACTAGTGTGTGTGCTGTGAGACAATGGCTAAATGAAAAGGCCTTTCTTGATGGAAGTAGCAGCTGGACTGCAGGTCAGGCTGCAGTTCCAGGGAGAGTTCCTGGATGAAGTCTATAAAATAACCCGAGTGAGCCCTGACTAGTCTGGGCTAGACAGAAAAGGGGCTGTTCTGCAGCCAGGGGAATCCCACAGACCCGGTCACCCACTGAAGGTGACGGTGTCCCAGCGAGCAAAGGGCTGGGAACACCCCAGCACCTGGAGTTTCAGAGCAAGCTCTGACCCCTGGGCAGTTATATTCCCAACAACCAGCAATCCACTGCAGAAACACTGGGAAAAAAAATAATAAATCACCAAACGAGTTTGAGAATCACTTATAATTGTATATTTAATGACCTGGAATGTTGAGTAAAAATCCTCTTCGACATTGCCTTCGTAGGAGAGAAGTTCACTCAGTCCGTGGGCCAGTTCCTACAATGCGAGTAAAAACTCTGTAGTGAATTTACAAACCTGAGCATGGAGCTTTCAAGGACGTGCCAGAGTCATTCCTATACAGAAAGTATCTTGGAAAAAGCTGCATATTCAAAATGCACACACAAATTAAAATTCAATGCTTAATTAATGTGTGTCTGTATACATATTTCTTTATTTTTATTTCAGTATAAACTGCTACATTCTTCCTTTTACTACTGAAAGTGTCTAGAATGCTCATATCCGATTTTGGTATCCTACCTTCAAGTAAATCACAAAAAATTCTGCTATGCTAGAAAACATGGGGAAATTCTCTTTTCAACAGAAGAAAAGGAGACTTTACCAACCTGTGCTGAAAAAGGCTGTTTTCAAGCAGTTTATAATTAACAAACATAATACTTACAGGCATAATCTGAAACAGGTCCTCTAATGTGACATCACAGATGCCGACGAGCGCGTTGTGGTCACAGGGAACAATGGGGGGACTCAGCAATTTCCTGTAACAGCAGGGTGGGAAGCGGATATCCAGGGTGATGCTGTTGTACACAGCAAGGCCCATCAGCTGGACATGCCAAACGTTAAGGGCAAACCCCACGCAGCGTTATTACAGTTAATATTTTAAGTAACTTGGACAAAATATTTTAAGATTTTATTCAGCATACTCTAATAGATGTTAAACAAATAGAAAAAATGGAATTTTTTTTGGACTGACAATTATAAATGCAGTTTTGTATTACAGCTCAATAGTAGTTAAAATGGCTAAATGATGCACATTTGCAGAATACTTGAGGATCTTCATCATAATATTCTATATACGCATTTCTAGAATAATTTGTTCCAAAGTATTATTACAAAAAAAAGTTTTTAGAGATAACTGTAGAAATATATCTTTTAATCCAAAAATTCTAGAGAGCTCAGTATAGGCATTTTTCTTTCAAATAAATCTAAAAGCATGAAGCCAAATCTGCACCGGCACATGAGCTCATCAGTTGGCACATATAAGTGTGTCTTGTAAAACAAATTTGAAATTATTCCAGAAATTAGGAGAATCTGGTTCATGGTTCAGCTTCTCACTAGAACAGAATAGTTCAGTTGGAAGAAACCTACAATCACCTGGTTCAACTGCAATTCATAAAACGGGGACACCATCACCTCACCTTAGTGGAGTTCTAAGTATTTATTATCGTTAATCATTTGCGAGGACCTCATAAAGGAGCACAACAGAAAACCTAGGAAATAAACTCATACTCAAAATAACATGTGGCTTCCATTCAGTTAAAAAAAGTGCCACATACTGATCAGCACAGACTTAAATGAAATATTAATGTGTACAGGCCCACTGAATGACACCCAGGGGTGTAACTACATAAAAAATTACAACTTCTACACAGAGTTGCATGTTTAATCTTCGTTCTAGTATTCACTGACTGTAAAATGTACCACATAGCCACATACCACCATTTTCTTCTTATTTTTAATTCACTTGCTTGAACAACACTCTTTTTATACATGGACACACTTGTACATAACAATGTCTGAAGGAGGTTTAATCGACCCCTGGTTTCATTCCTGTACCAACCCAAGGGATGGCCATGAAAGGATACGGCTCCAACCAACCGGAACTCAGAATAGTTATCGCACTTAAAGCTGCTGAACCAGTGGCAGTGAGAGTCCTTGTGGTAGGTGAACATGCCTGGGGAACAGCCAGAGATGTTCATTGGCAGCATGAGAAGGAAGAGGCAAAGGTGGCAGGTGACAAACAAGTACATACGGCCTTATCTCCACTTGAATATTTGCTAAACCATCTACTTCAGAGGCTGCTACACCTCTCTTCCTATTTTGGAACAGGAATATCATATTCCAGTTACAACCAAACAATATATTAAGCTAAATAGAAGAAACTTATTCTTAAATCCAAACACACAAATGCAAACATACACTTGCCTAAATTCCAGAAAGCTTCCAAGGGCAGAGGAGTGTCAGGGTTTCAATAGCTTGCAGAGCTTTTGCTTATTCTTGTGAGCTTGTCAGTAGGTCTAACAAGTCACTAGCACTTCTAGAAAACTCTCAGTTTTCTCCTCAGAAGAGAAATGGAAACAACCCTTTCAAAGGTCTGATTCCATTTCAGTTATAACAGATTTAAATTATCCTTGCCCTACTCCATAAAACAGCCAATGGTCTTCTCCCATCTGCCTAGAGGTAAATCATGATCTGCCTCTGCATAAGGATTATCAATTAGTAATGCTCTGCCTAATACTGGATTTATGAAGAATTCACACGCATTGCTGTTTTGATAATTTAAAGTGAATAAGTTTTCACATTGTACTTCAGAACGTTTGAGGACTCACCGTAATCTGGGTGAAAAATCTGGCGAATCAGCAGAAGAAACCACTCTTTTGTCAGGCCACCCATATCAAGACCAGCTTCCCCTACAAATGTGACTTTCAACTTCTTTTTCAGATCTGCTCTCTTCCTTGCTAGCTGTTGCAGAACAGGTAGGGAAGAAGAAAAAGGAGATTTTACCATAATATCACTATCTCTAGCCACAGAGGACATGGCTTTGTCTCAGCTGCTTTTGCTTTGTTTAAACTAGTAATTTGTGTCATCTCCTACTAATAGGTCAAGACTGTATTAAAACAGTGATTGAACTGTAGAAGTGAGATGGACCTATGTAAGTTTTTGCATACACAGAAGATATTTTGCCAGGAATAAATGACAGATTAAAAAAAAAATTAGACATCCTTTGAAGATATTTAGAAATCAGGAGATAGCTAAGACTGTCAATATTGGGACACTGCTCTATTCAGCACAAGATACCAGCCAGCAAGCACATGCTGTGCTATTTTGCCGTGTTTTCAGATAAACTGTATAGCTATTTATTCCTCAGCCAACCTTCTATGGACCCGATTCTACAGAGAGGGGAAAGGAGGAGCTGTTTCTTCCTGGATTTCTTACCCCCATTCAGCTGTTAGGAATTTAACATTGGTTCAAGCAATCTAGTTCCTTCAGTGCGATGATAAAGTTTCATTTATTTCTTAATATCTGAAATGCTGTAGATTAAAATTTATTTTCCAATCTCCATTGTAAAACACACAGGTGTGAAGTGCTGCTTTCAACATTCTGTGCTAGCCCAGTTTTGTTCCAGGCTGAAGTCAATGGACCAAATATTTTAAAGTATCCTACTGTTTATCTCTGTCTCATAGAACAGTTTAATCACCAGTACCTTCTCTAAGAAATAGAACAAAATAAAATTTGCACTTAGCTATTGAAGAAAATCCACAACAGCTTTGAAACTACAGATTATGCAGATTAATTTGTTCATTGTCTATAGATCTGTCTATAGATATGTGACTAACACAGAGAGGGCAGACAAGAATAATAGAATATTTTACTCTTACTGCAATTAAGTAATTCACTATGGACACAAGGCAATCAGGCATCCATGCCCCAGTAGGAGTCAATGGGGACAGTGACAAATTGGATGCTGAAGTGCCTTGAATGATCTGGGCCTCATTCAGCTGAAAGAAAAATCTATAGAACACAGTGGCTGTTCATATTTTAAAAAAATACCATACCGCATGCTGATAAATTCTTTCCATTTAAGGTATAAAACCCAGACTTACATCTGCATTTTAGAACCAGTTTCCTTCCCAGCTCCTAATTTACTAACTCGGAGCAGGCACACCAGGAATTCTTGTCATGTAGTTTGTGCAGTGAAAACCACAACACACTGTCTTTAAATGCTGGCTTTCCAAGTTAATGAAAGTTTCAACATTCTTCCGAAATGTTATTGTATTCACTTTTGTCACAGCTTACTTAAGAATTTCCAACAAAGCTGCTGAAATAAATGATAGTGTGATACAGAGCATTAGTTTGCCACATGTTGTGGTTTTCATTCGTTCCTGAAACATTTCACCATATGTGTAATTTCTTTTAAATATTTTTTTTGGCAGTTTTTTGTTTGTTTTGTTTACTCTAATGCTACAGTAGATCTAGTTAGTTAGCTGTCAAAGAATGAACTTAATTAACGCTTAACACCTGCAGTTTGAACTTGAATCCCCTCAAGCTGAAAAAAGTACCTTTTGACGCCCTTGTACAGTCAAGCCCGTTGATCTGTAAAAGCTGAATATAGAACATCTAAAACCTCTTATTCATAAAAAATAAATTTTTAGCAGTAAATGGCACTATCAAAACCCTATTTGTTCACAGGCAGTTATTTACATGCTTCCTAGACAGCCTGTTTCATTGAAAAAGAAAACCAGAATATTAAAACTGCATACATTTTATAAAGACTAAAATTCCTATTTGCCGTTGTGAAAATATGGCTACATGCTCTACGTTATATTTCTTTTGTTATTCATGTTAATTGAAAACATTCTACCACTGGGATTAGCTAATAAAGAAATATTCTGTATATCATCTCCCAGTGGGATACCTGCAATGTAAAGAAATTACAATTAATGATAAAGTGCTATTAAGAAAAAAAGAGAAACAAACTATAACTTAGAAATCGTCTTAGTCAGGTTTCAGGTTTTTTTGTGTATGAAGAAAGCTATTTTCTATGACAAAGCAAGCAGTAGATGTATTGCCATTCAGGAATAAACACATTTATATTTAATTTAAAAAAAAATATCTCTAAGTGGGGTAAGACTGGCACATTATCAAGAGACATAACAACAAAAAGCTTAAAGGCACAATCAGAAGAGAGTGAATGCTACATAAAAATGCTGTTCTTGAAGTATTCCATTTTATTCCAGGCCAAAACCCTCTGCATTTGAAATTCCAATGATCAACTTCTGCTTCAGTTCCTTCTTGTTCTTGTAAGGAGGGAGACAAAGCTGGTTGAAGCAGGTGTGGGCCACAGGTAACCTGAAGTGATTGAAGAAAAAAAACCCCAAACAAGCCCATTTAATACCACCACAACAGGGGCAGAACACTGCCAACCACCCACATGTGTTTAACTAAACCGCCCTTGGAGAGGAATCCCTGTGAAGGGAACACTTATCCTGGTGCTGTTGCAGGGAAGGAAATTCCTCTTAGGTGCAATGCCCCTCCTCTGCCCTTTCTGCTTTTGTTAAGTTGGAAACATTTCCTTCTAGGTTTTGCAAGCTCCAAGGTATCACATGACTTCAAAACCAGTTTTTCTCTAAACACAAGTATTTTTAGAAATAATTCAGAAAAACTACTTACCAATTAGTGGATGTTTCACTCTTTGAAATCTTAAAATTCAAGTCAGCCATTCCTCCCACAGGTACTCTATCGCTTCCTGTAGCAAAGTGGAGCAGCTTCTTCTGAAGGTCAAGAGAAAATCCAAGTACTACATCCCAAAAGTATCTATGTTCAGTGCAGAGGGAGAAGAAAACGGTGTAAGATGCAATATCATGACAAAACAGTATGAGCATGATAATACAACTTCAAGTACTACATGATAAGTGTCATTTACTGGTGTTTAATTAATGTAATATATAGGACATCAGCAGTATTCCAATACCCAAGGTTAAATAAACTCCTAAAGACCTGAAAAGTCTTGTTAAATGATGCCCAAACCCACTTTTCTATAAAAATATAATTGCTCTACTCACTAATATAAATGTCCTTAGTTTTAAAACTGAATACCTTCAACTCCTGCCTAGCAAAATCTGAGTCTTTATTATCCAATCCTCTGAAAATGCTTTTTCTCTTCCAATTCTACTTGATACTATCTCCATTTCAATCTGATCGTAACCTTTTAAAAGTATTCAGCAACACATTATGCCATTCAGGATCCAATTCTTCCTACTTACAGTAATTTAATAGTGCCTTTGCCTGATTTGGAAATCAGTTTTAAAAACTTCAATCATTCTCAGATTATCCTTGAAGAGATTACTCCCAACAGCCTGCCATTTGATGATGTTTTTAAACTCAGTCATTCGAATAAAAACAACAAAGCCCACCGGATAGTAAGGTCAGTTTTCTGGTAGCCCTCGTACTGGGTGCTTCGCTGTAACGCAGACATGTCCAGCTCCGGGCTGCCACACACCAGGATTTCAACCTCCTCTGGACGAAGCAGCTGCCAAGAATCAAGGAGAAAAGATTTAATTTTTTTTAAAGATGAGAAATGATGCCACTAGAGTCAGATTAAATTTTCCTTTTGGCATTACAGAAAAATTAACAGAATATCATTTAGTGTAAATCTGTAACTTAGTTACAGACTGCTTTATAGAAAAATGAATTCCTCAGTCCTTTGAAGAATCTCTTACTACTGTTAATAGTAAAAAGCAAAGTACTGTATAGCATCATATTTCAGCATATTTCTTTTGTTCTTCCCTTATTTTCTGGTCTTACATTTATTACACTGACTTGCTCGTTATTTGATTAGATCACAAACGGATCAGGAAAAAGATTAAGTTTGTCTGTATGGAATTTCGAGGTAGGGACCTGGTCCCAATTTTGGTTACAACAACTTAATTTACAGTGTAGAGTCCCAGTGTAGGCTGATGAGCAGCAGCAACTGACAGCCCCTGACTCAGACCAAGTCAAATTGAGGGGCTTTATCTGTTTTCAGTAGAACGCCACAGAAAACAGTCCATTACCTGCTCATTTTCTTCTTATATTGCATTAATCAACTCCATTGATCAACCAGGACTATTCATGAATCCTAAAGATTGCCCAGCTTAATTTAATTTAGATAAATCACTGTCACATATTTGTAAGAGAAGAGTCCCATTTCATTTCCTTCTTACCAGTAACGCATACGAAGCGCAGACACTGTGAAACCCGTAATAGAAAGCTGCAAATTGTTTGTAGATTGATTTGTTGAGAAGAAAATCAACGTAGAGCTGCACATATTCTGGTAAAGGAACACATTTTATTTTGTTACATCATAATAATTTCAAATAATCTCTCAGATTGTACTGAATTAAGGGAAATAAATGGGTTTCATTGTAGATACTATTAAATTGGTAGGTACACCAGAAAGGACTACAGTCATTTCATTTTCACGCTTTGTTAATGAAAACCTTAGCTTATAAGAAGGAAAAAAGGACAAACTTAAATCTGCCAAATATATGTAGTTAATATGTACTGAAGTACCTTTCCTGTTCTGATTTGTGACTGGAATTTTATCTCCATTTGGCTTTAAGTTGTAAGATTTTATAACACCAAATTCTTCCTGAAAAACCTGGAGAAGAGGAGTCAAAGTCAGTACTGGAAAATAAATTCATACACTCACAAACTATAAAGCTTAGATTTATTATTTCATGTATTTCCTCTGTCTCTCTCTTTAGCACACACTGTAATTCTGAGGGGTTCTTAAAAGTTAAATATTACAATTTTCAACAAATTGCTCAAGAAATTGGTATTTAAAGTAGAAAAACTGACCCTGTTACACAGTGGCATATCGAACTGACCTGCAGGTCCACAGCTAGAGAGTTTTTTCATATAAAAGAACAATTTAGGAGCATCAGATATAATTAAGATGGTATTTATTCCCCTGCAGCTCACCTAGGAACTCCAAAGTACCCGCTTTACAAAAATTCTCACATGGTCTGACAATAAGGTAATTCAAAGTTGAGGAAGAAAAGGTCAATACTAGTCCCACACACCCCCATAGAGCAGCCTGAAATGTTACTAACTAGTGTGTGTGCTGTGAGACAATGGCTAAATGAAAAGGCCTTTCTTGATGGAAGTAGCAGCTGGAGGTGCAGGTCAGGCTGCAGTTCCAGGGAGAGTTCCTGGATGAAGTCTATAAAACAACCCAAGTGAGCCCTGACTAGTCTGGGCTAGACACAAAAGGGGCTGTTTTGCAGCCAGGGGAATCCCACAGACCCGGTCACCCACTGAAGGTGACGGTGTCCCAGCAAGCAAAGGGCTGGAACACCCCAGCACCTGGAGTTTCAGAGCAAGCTCTGACCCCTGGGCTGTTATATTCCCAACAACCAGCAATCCACTGCAGAAACACTGGAAAAAAAAATATATGACCAAACAAGTTTGAGAATCACTTATAACCGTATATTTTATGACCTGGAAGGTTGAGTAAAAATCCTCTTCGACGTTGCCTTCGTAGGAGAGAAGTTCACTCAGTCCGTGGGCCAGTTCCTACAATGCGAGTAAAAACTCTAGTGAATTTACAAACCTGAGCATGGAGCTTTCAAGGACGTGCCAGAGTCATTCCTATACAGAAAGTATCTTGGAAAAAGCTGCATATTCAAAATGCACACACAAATTAAAATTCAATGCTTAATTAATGTGTGTCTGTATACATATTTCTTTATTTTTATTTCAGTATAAACTGCTACATTCTTCCTTTTACTACTGAAAGTGTCTAGAATGCTCATATCCGATTTTGGTATCCTACCTTCAAGTAAATCACAAAAAATTCTGCTATGCTAGAAAACACAGGGAATTTCTCTTTTCAACAGAAGGAGACTTTACCAGCCTGTGCTGAAAAAGGCTGTTTTCAAGCAGTTTATACTTAACAAACATAATACTTACGGGCATAATCTGAAACAGGTCATCTAATGTGACATCACAGATGCCTACGAGCGCGTTGTGGTCACAGGGAACAATGGGGGGACTCAGCAATTTCTTGTAGCAGCAGGGTGGGAAGCGGATATCCAGGGTGATGCTGTTGTACACAGCAAGGCCCATCAGCTGGACATGCCAAACGTTAAGGGCAAACCCCACGCAGCGTTATTACAGTTAATATTTTAAGTAACTTGGTAAAAATATTTTAAGATTTTATTCAGCATACTCTAATAGATGTTAAACAAATAGAAAAAATGGAATTTGTTTAATTTTTTTTGGACTGACAATTATAAATGCAGTTTGGTATTACAGCTCAATAGTAGTTAAAATGGTTAAATGCATTTGCAGAATACTTGAGGATCTTCATCATAATATTCTATATAAGCATTTCTAGAATAATTTGTTCCAAAGTATTATTATAAAAAAAGTTTTTAGAGATAACTGTAGAAATATATCTTTTAATCCAAAAATTCTAGAGAGCTCAATATAGGCATTTTTCTTTTAATTAAATCTAAAAGCATGAAGCCAAATCTGCACCAGCACTACAGCTCATCAGTTGGCACATATAAGTGTGTCTTGTAAAACTATTTGAAATTATTCCATAAATTAGGAGAATCTGGTTCACGGTTCAGCTTCTCACTAGAATAGAATAGTTCAGTTGGAAGAAACCTACAACAATCACCTGGTTCAACTGCAATTCATAAAATGGGGACACCATCACCTCATCTTAGTGGAGTTATAAGTATTTATTATCATTAATAATTTCCCTGAGAACCTCATACAGGAGCACAACAGAAAACCTAGGAAATAAACTCATACTCAAAATAACATGTGGCTTCCATTCAGTTAAAAAAAGTGCCACATACTGATCAGCACAGACTTAAATGAAATATTAATGTGTACAGGCCCACTGAATGACACCCAGGGGTGTAACTACATAAAAAATTACAACTTCTACACAGAGTTGCATGTTTAATCTTCGTTCTAGTATTCACTGACTGTAAAATGTACCACATAGCCACATATCACCATTTTCTTCTTATTTTTAGTTCACTTGCTTGAACAACACTCTTTCTATACATGAACACACTTGTACATAACAATGTCTGAAGGAGGTTTAATCGACCCCTGGTTTCATTCCTGTACCAACCCAAGGGATGGCCATGAAAGGATACGGCTCCAACCAACCGGAACTCAGAATAGTTATCGCACTTAAAGCTGCTGAACCAGTGGCAGTGAGAGTCCTTGTGGTAGGTGAACATGCCTGGGGAACAGCCAGAGATGTTCATTGGCAGCATGAGAAGGAAGAGGCAACGGTGGCAGGTGACAAACAAGTACATACAGCCTTATCTCCACTTGAATATTTGCTAAACTGTCTACTTCAGAGGCTGCTCCACCTCTCTTCCTATTTTGGAACAGGAATATCATATTCCAGTTACAACTAAACAATATATTAAGCTAAATAGAAGAAACTTATTCTTAAATCCAAACACGCAAATGCAAACATACACTTGCCTAAATTCCAGAAAGCTTCCAAGGGCAGAGGAGTGTCAGGGTTTCAATAGCTTGCAGAGCTTTTGCTTATTCTTGTGAGCTTGTCAGTAGGTCTAACAAGTCACTAGCACTTCTAGAAAACTCTCAGTTTTCTCCTCAGAAGAGAAATGGAAACAACCCTTTCAAAGGTCTGATTCCATTTCAGTTATAACAGATTTAAATTATCCTTGCCCTACTCCATAAAACAGCCAATGGTCTTCTCCCATCTGCCTAGAGGTAAATCATGATCTGCCTCTGCATAAGGATTATCAATTAGTAATGCTCTGCCTAATACTGGATTTATGAAGAATTCACACGCATTGCTGTTTTGATAATTTAAAGTGAATAAGTTTTCACATTGTACTTCAGAACGTTTGAGGACTCACCGTAATCTGGGTGAAAAATCTGGCGAATCAGCAGAAGAAACCACTCTTTTGTCAGGCCACCCATATCAAGACCAGCTTCCCCTACAAATGTGACTCTCAACTTCTTTTTCCGATCTGCTCTCTTCCTTGCTAGCTGTTGCAGAACAGGTAGGGAAGAAGAAAAAGGAGATTTTACCATAATATCACTATCTCTAGCCACAGAGGACATGGCTTTGTCTCAGCTGCTTTTGCTTTGTTTAAACTAGTAATTTGTGTCATCTCCTACTAATAGGTCAAGACTGTATTAAAACAGTGATTGAACTGTAGAAGTGAGATGGACCTATGTAAGTTTTTGCATACACAGAAGATATTTTGCCAGGAATAAATGACAGATTAAAAAAAAATTAGACATCCTTTGAAGATATTTAGAAATCAGGAGATAGCTAAGACTGTCAATATTGGGACACTGCTCTATTCAGCACAAGATACCAGCCAGCAAGCACATGCTGTTCTGTAAAACTGATTTTTAGGCAATGGTACCAAGCTCTTTTTCTTTCTTTGTCCTAAGAGGCAGCATTTCACCCAGGTATGTGAAAGACCTGCAAGGAATTAAGACTACAGCCTTTCACAATTAGCAGTGATCTTCTGGATCAAGTCCCTGTAAAATTTGTCTTTAAATCACTAATTACTGGCCAGCTCCAGAGACAGTGTTGAAACCAGTCAGGGGGATGCATGTGAAAATGATTTCTAGGTCGCTAGCTGCTCAAGTAAGTTCCTGTTGCTCAAGTTTTATAACTATAGGTATTTGTATTACTTGACACAAACCTTTTATTAGCTGCAGTGATTTTCCTTTGCAAACTGATTTTTAAAATCTGAAATGCAAATAATACATCTTTCCCCCACCTCCCATTCCCCACACCTTGAGACTACAGATGATAGAATGCATTCTTACTCATCCCTGAGAGGGGTAGAAGAAAACATAAGAAATAAATAGGAGAATATTTCAGCTATCAGAGGTCTGGAAACTGCTCTTGGTTACTTCAGTGTGGTAAAAACCACAAGCCTGACAGCGCTCAAGAGAAAGGAGAATTACCACTGCCAGTTCTGTCTTGGCCATGACAGTCAAGCTTTAATTCAGCAAAAAGAAGTTTAAACTTATGTTTTCTGAACACGAGCAATCAGAGTTAGTTTGGATTGGTTTTCACCACTTCAAATTGTTTTTCAATACCATCAGGCTGTTTTTAGTGGTGAGAAAGAGTAGGGAACTAGATTTCATTAAATAATGTTAATTAGCAAGGATCAGTGGATACTGAAGAATTGCCTACTTTAATGGATATACCTGTTTCATTTCTAAAACTGGAAAAAATCATATTCAAGACAGTGAAAAATTAGTTAAATCAAGACAAGAACTTAAGGATAGCCTAGAATAATTCTTATAGGGCAAGTAAGTTAGTGCAAGAAAAGAATAAAAATATTCCAAGAATTAGAACAGAACAAACTCATCAGCGATTAGTCACGTACTATTCATGCTCCTACCACGGAACCAAGTCCCACATAACCTGGCAATTATGCACTGTCTTCTTCAGACTAAAGCCACAGACACAAATACATACCATGGGACATGCCAACATGTATGTTTCTTATGCATTTAACTGTGGAGCAGTATGAAGGTGAAAAATAAATTTCAGAAGGTCTACCCTAAACCATTCTGCAGCACTGCCACTGTGACAGTAATGAAGTTGTTTTTATTTAGTATTATACAGGTACATTCCCAATCTCTTGGTACAGGAAGATTTAACTATGACTTATCAACTCAAATCTAAGTGCAGTAGCTATTCACAGCAACACACCATTTAATTAAATTTTTTTGTTACCTCATCAAGTGAGTCACTAACAAGGTGCGTCCTCCTCACTTTCACATTTAGGAACAACATATTCATGTCAGGTTTCTGTCTGCGAGAGACTTTATCCACAAGGCTTTGCTATGTGAATGAAAAACAAACATCATACATGCAGTGTCCTCATTTACAAACCAAACTGCTATGCTTGTTAAATGTAAAAGTCCTTATTATCTCGCCTTAATGACATTACCCTAATATGACAGCTGCTTCAGTAGCTTCTAAGACATGGAAAGCAATTTATTTTGACTGCAGATGGCATTTATACCAGATTTGAACTAACTTATCAGGAGAGCAGAACCACCAGACACCTGAAGACAGAGGCAGAGAAAGCCCCTCCTGAAACAGAGGCTGCCCACCAGCAGCAGGACTCATGAACATGCAGATGCATCTTGGTCTTCCTGTGACAATGTATCTTCACAGAATAAAACAGGAAGCAGTCCAAAATTCTCATGGAAATTTTCTTCCTTAAATTATCTTGTTAATTTAACATGCTAGCACATTATACTGGTTTCTCAAGAGAAAAAAAATAGATTACTATAACTCTTTCTCCCTAACACTGGTATTTTTAAGCATCCTGAAACTAAGCACATTAAGAAGTTGCAGTCTAGCAAAAACTTGTAAAACACCAGTGGATGAGACACAAACATTTGTCACTGACTTACCCGTGCAATACTTATCATCTGCTGTTCTGAGTCCCTTTGAATAATAACTTTTTTTGCCGCTATAGAAATAATAAATGGGTATTGACAGAAAGAAAACCTAAAAAGAGAAAAGATAAAAACATATCCCTTTTAGCATCTAGCATATTATTTTCTTTTTTAAGAATACAGGAGTGAATCTTCGCATTATCATCCAGTAACTAACTTCCCTCCACTGACAGCAATTTGTGAATAGCTGCTGGGTTTTTTGAGGTTTATACACAGGCACAATTCAGCAGAATAAGCTGCTATTTTCAAACACTACTAGAAATTGTAATTAGTAATAAAAGTTACCCTCAAAGCTCTTTTAAATTTTTTTTTTCATTATGAATAGACTTGCTAAACAGTCATCTGCTTTACATACTAACTTTTAATTGCTACACTGAATTAGAAAAAAAAAATAATATCTTAAATACAAGACAGACAGCACTGAGTGCAGCATTCTCACATCCACAGTAGCAACATTTCTGGTTCGCCTTATCTGCTGCAGAATTGATTTTCAAAGGCACTGATTTTCCACAGGTCCTTCAGATTTAGCCCAGGGTTACAAGTGCTTAGGAATTCTAAAATACCACAGTCATATTCCACTGCAATCAAATAATACAAACAATTTTGAAAAGCTTCAGAAACCATCAAGGTAAAAGATTTTTTTGTTGTTACTGGTTACTTTGGTAATTTTTTGGTTGATTTTAGCTTATGCATCACCTAGCAGAAGTTTAAATTGAAATACCCAGAGCTCCAGAGTCTACGTGTGCATCTTCAACCCACACCTCATGTACAGCCCAAATCCTGCCTCTGAGAAGCTCTGGTTTCTAACAGCTTTAAGAAAGAGAGGAAAATGAGGAAAAGTATTGTCTCTTGGAAATCCTAAGGGTATGTATACCATATATATAGACACTATAGATACACTATGCTTAAGATAGATATACATAGCGTAGCTATGGTGCTCTGAAACACTATTGAAAAAGTAACACCCAGTTACTCCTCTTACCTGTGAGAATTTCCATAACATTGCCAGTTATGATATTCTTCCATAAGATCAATATGATCAAGTGTAGAGTTATAGAAATCCGTATATGCAATAATAGGAGGACTGACCAGACTATTTGCAGCATCTACAAAGAAAACACAAAAGTCTTTTAAAAGAACACTGTTCGGATGTGACAGGTCTGTTTTCTTTCTAGGCATCCCGAGCACCAGTGACTTCAGACAGTTTAAGCCAAATCAGCTACTAGTAATGTTGTCTCAGCTACAGAACTACAACATACCACAGATTAATTACTGTAGGAAATACTAAATCCCCAGTTCAGCCCCTTTACAACAAGAGAACCTCCCTTTGACTCTAGCCCCCTTAGGACATACACTAGGTAAGGCTTCATGGATAAAGCATGCCATGTTCTGCTGATATCAATGAAAGCAGTTTGATAGAGGGATTTCTTAAGCGCCTTCATTTAGTTTCAGACATAGCAGTTTCTTTCATAAATCCAAGGGAAACCTTAAACATCTGTTAATTCTGTGGGTTTTTGTTTGGACGATCTTCAGTTGTTGTCACAGGAAAAGGACGCATCTGTTAATTCTGTGGGTTTTTGTTTGGATGATCTTCAGTTGTCACAGGAAAAGGACACACAGTGTTTATTCTCTACTGGAAAACAGGTAGGAAGACTTGCCAATAAAAGATTTTTTTTTTTGCTTATTACTTTTTATTTGCATTTTATTATAGCTGGTACTGTGCCACCAGCACTGTCAGTCTCCCCCAGAAGAGGAAAGGTATAAACTATCCCCCCCATATGTATATACATACACACAAGTCAATGTAAATATCCATGCACAGCTCAGGATCAGGAAAGATACCTACTAAATAAAGCCAGGACTTTGGTTGCTGATGGAATCCACCAGGCACATTTCACCATAGGTGGAAACTCTTCAGGTTTTGCAGGAAAGAGGCGTAAGGAAATGAACTGCAGTAACCTGTCCACCACCTGCTTGAACCTCCTCTGCGAAATCCTAACACAAACAGGCCACAGTTACTCCCGTGTGAGCACTGACCACACTAGAATTCATATTATTCAGTATTATTTTAAAATAAACAAAACCAAGCATGCTTTTGTCCTATACATAAAAAAATCCCAAATACAAAGTCTGAAGCAGCATACTTTTAAACACTGCACCCAGCAATTCTCCTCAGAGCACCCCAACTATGCTTTTTGATGTCTGTGATTTAAAAAAAATAATAATAATGCAATAGAATCATTACTTGTTCTTGAGTTTTAGTAATCTAGAAAACAAAATAAGGAGAACAAAAATCCTTAGCTGTTTCACTCTACTGTCTGAATACTAAGGAGTTCTGAATTTTGTTTCACTCTACTGTCTGAATACTAAGGAGATCTGAATTTATTTTGAGATACTTAGTCCTATTGAATATAGAGTGGAAAGTACCTCATACGCATGTGACAAGTGCACATTTTAAATTCTGTGCTGCACCTCTTCCATAATATCACAACAATACACATATAGCATAGATATATTAAAGCATCCTTTTCTAAGAACTCTCCTATTTTAACGGATTAGATTTCCAACACAAGTTTTAAGAATAAAAACATCAATAGGCCTATTGCATCCTTAGCCAAGGGGGTAAACCTTACTTGTAAACACCAGTTCAAATGAAATCATGTATGACCACAATTTTAAGCAAACTGAGACATATCACAGGGTGGGGTGACGGAAATATAATTCCCATCCTTGCAGAGAAGAAAATCTTTTATGAACAGATTCCCCAGGAGATGAGGGAATTGTGGATGTGGCCATTCAAATGTTCACCCCAGAGCCACATCTCTGCACATTGTTAGTTACAAGGTGGGCACTGGGACACCAGCCCCACAGCCCCTCTTCGGGCAGCTCCCCGGAGGGCTTTGTCAGTGAGGGGCTATTAGAGGCATAGATATATTAAAGCATCCTTTTCTAAGTAAGAGCTCTCCTATTTTAACGGATTAGATTTCTAACACAAGTTTTAAGAATAAAAACATCAATAGGCCTATTGCATCCTTAGCCAAGGGGGT
Source organism: Calidris pugnax (assembly GCF_001431845.1). NCBI lineage: Eukaryota > Metazoa > Chordata > Aves > Charadriiformes > Scolopacidae > Calidris > Calidris pugnax. Next base: position 241,253 of record NW_015090784.1, on the reverse strand, counting down.
AAACCTTACTTGTAAACACCAGTTCAAATGAAATCATGTATGACCACAATTTTAAGCAAACTGAGACATATCACAGGGTGGGGTGACGGAAATATAATTCCCATCCTTGCAGAGAAGAAAATCTTTTATGAACAGATTCCCCAGGAGATGAGGGAATTGTGGATGTGGCCATTCAAATGTTCACCCCAGAGCCACATCTCTGCACATTGTTAGTTACAAGGTGGGCACTGGGACACCAGCCCCACAGCCCCTCTTCGGGCAGCTCCCCGGAGGGCTTTGTCAGTGAGGGGCTATTAGAGTCATTTCAATTAACTGAAACTCTAACACCGTAACTACACTCTCTCACTCCCTCCCTCTAGCACACTACAAAGCAGGGACTTGGCCTCATTTGTAGTTTTCATCCAATACAGTAAAGTTACAGTATCTTTTACAAATTATGCAAGATAAAACTTGATTTAAACAAAGATCATAAAGATGTCTGTATTAATAATGCCACTTAAAACATGTATCTAAAAATTTACATAAGTTATTTTGCATGTATTATGGAACAATAACTTACAGAAGTTATTTTGCAATTCAGGCTTTTTTGCATAAAGATATTAATTTTTATACTTAATATACGGTTTGCATCTATAAATCAGTATCACTTAGTGGACTATGTCCAAAGCCACATCTCTGCACATTGTTAGTTACAAGGTGGGCACTGGGACACCAGCCCCACAGCCCCTCTTCGGGCAGCTCCCCGGAGGGCTTTGTCAGTGAGGGGCTATTAGAGTCATTTCAATTAACTGAAACTCTAACACCGTAACTACACTCTCTCACTCCCTCCCTCTAGCACACTACAAAGCAGGGACTTGGCCTCATTTGTAGTTTTCATCCAATACAGTAAAGTTACAGTATCTTTTACAAATTATGCAAGATAAAACTTGATTTAAACAAAGATCATAAAGATGTCTGTATTAATAATGCCACTTAAAACATGTATCTAAAAATTTACATAAGTTATTTTGCATGTATTATGGAACAATAACTTACAGAAGTTATTTTGCAATTCAGGCTTTTTTGCATAAAGATATTAATTTTTATACATTATATACAGTTTGCATCTATAAATCAGTATCACTTAGTGGACTATGTCCAAATGTACTTTGAAAACAACAAAACAACTTCTTTAGCTAATTAAATTAACTTCCATATAATTTAACAAATGTACTTTGAAAACAACAAAACAACTTTAGCTAATTAAATTAACTTCTATATAATTTATAAAACAGTCATCATCAGTGGAAACACAGTAACAATTGTACTCCTTTAATTTTCATTTTTAATTTCATTTTTTTAAATTTGTTTTTTACTTTTTGGACCAGTGCACTAGGAAATGATGGTCAGCTTCTGTTAAGGCTGCTATCTGTCTTAGCAAGTGAGCATAGATGACATAAGTAGAAGTGTTACTAAATTGAGGATTCTGAAAAAGATTAAAAAAATGTGTTAGGTTAATAAACTGCAAAAAAAAAAAAGGAAAAAAGTTGTTAGATTTTTTCTCATGTTTGTTGCCAGTACAATTATGCAGGAAAGGAATTCACAAAATTGCTGTGACAGTGGTAACACTATAAAAAAATAATGATTTGCAACTTCTAACTTCTATATTGTGAAAGTATGATTTTATTTTTTCCCCCAAAAGAAAGCCCACGGGTAACAAAGGCAGTACTCAATGTATTTGTCTGGGTTCTCATTTACTATGTAGCACAAATTACATAAATCAAAGTGCTGTGCTTTCCATCTCAGTAACGAGGATTCTCACAGCTCTGTCTTCCTCCACATCAATCCAAACTGATTTTCCCTCTTTTCTATGAGCTCACGTTCCCACTTTTCAGCAGGGCACACTCCTTAGAGCTCAGAGTGTACCGCCCCACAGAAGAAAACTATTGTCTCAGAAAATTAAATTGCCATCTGATCTTCTTCAATAACAGCAGAAACCTCTCCTTGGGTGGAGAGATGTTATCTACACTGGCAGAATTTACAGGGGAAATTTGCTATAAATGTAAATCACCTATAGTAGCAAAGGCCATAGGTTACCACAGAGACAAATCAATGTAAGCCAGTCTGCTGGATAAAACGCAACACTGGAGAAAGTTACAGCAAGATAAGAAAGTTCATATACTGCAACTTTCTGGGAAGATGAGTTACAGCATACCAGTACAGCAAATTTGGGAATAAGGAAGAAATAAGAAGAAATATGTATAAGCTGCTAAAACATTTGTTCTTTCAACTCACAAAGTGACAGGAAGCAATTACACGTCTGCAAGTTCCTATTTCTGGTCTATGCAACCTTCCCCATCAGCTCTGTCCCCATCAGCTCCCATTCCCACCATGCACATCCTACACTTCTCCCATACTCCAGTACACTCTTAGAACAGGAAATTAAATGGGAAGTATCTCAGCTATACAAAGGATCTTGTTTGCATAGTATACTGGTTTATAGATTATAAATAAAGCAGACATATACTTAAGCAAAGGTACTGTATTTTCCTTACCTGTAAAAGTATACAGTATGCTCTAAGATCATCTTTTGTCCGTGGCCTTTGAACGAATGAAACAGAAGCAGAACCATACGTATACATCACATACATTAAGAGCCATGAAATCATGCACCCTATGATTTGATTTTGCTTTGCCACTGCACGTAGAACACCATATTTAAGGATCTCCACCATTCTCAGAAACTGCAAAGGACAGTTAAAGATTCTGACAAGTCTCTAAAGGCAGGGGCCTATTTCAGCATCTGTCTTTTGTGGCGTAACACAAGAGAGAAGGGGAAAAAAGGGGCTGGGTGACAGGGGAGTCAAAGCAAGGCGCTGTCTCTGGCTTTTTGTGGATCAGACTCTGCACTCTCACTGGAACATTGTCACCTCCAGACCTCCTGTCTTTGGGTACCCCTTCCTGCACTGCTCCTTCTACGCTGCAGCCACACATCAGCAGCACCACAAAATAAACTCAAGGAATGCTCCAGACCTCCTGTCTTTGGGTACCCCTTCCTGCACTGCTCCTTCTACGCTGCAGCCACACATCAGCAGCACCACAAAATAAACTCAAGGAATGACCTAGGTTAAAGCATCCCAGTTGTTGGTGAGGGTGGGCAGGAAGAATAAGTCTTACTCTGCATAATTCCTTAATTTGTCTCACAGCTCAGATGCCCAAGATTGCCCTGGTAATGAGCAGCTGACATTTTGGGGAGGTGGGGGAGGGAAAATGTGTCTCTGGCCTACGCTGCAGCCACACATCAGCAGCACCACGAAATAAACTTCAGCTCAAGGAATTACCTAGGTTAAAGCATCCCAGTTGTTGGTGAGGGTGGGCAGGAAGAATAAGTCTTACTCTGCATAATTCCTTAATTTGTCTCACAGCTCAGATGCCCAAGATTGCCCTGGTAATGAGCAGCTGACATTTTGGGGAGGTGGGGGAGGGAAAATGTGTCTCTGGCGCTGGGTCTGTCCCTCAGGGTTCAATGTCAGCCGATACCTCCAGACCTCCTGTCTTTGGGTACCCCTTCCTGCACCACTCCTACGCTGCAGCCACACATCAGCAGCACCACGAAATAAACTTCAGCTCAAGGAATTACCTAGGTTAAAGCATCCCAGTTGTTGGTGAGGGTGGGCAGGAAGAATAAGTCTTACTCTGCATAATTCCTTAATTTGTCTCACAGCTCAGATGCCCAAGATTGCCCTGGTAATGAGCAGCTGACATTTTGGGGAGGTGGGGGAGGGAAAATGTGTCTCTGGCGCTGGGTCTGTCCCTCAGGGTTCAATGTCAGCCGATGGAGTTCAGGGTGTATTTCAGCAGGTTTGCCTGCCAAAACAGGACAAATTCCTACGAGTTAAAGAAACTGTACAGGACAGAACCTTTTCTTTCTTTGGCTAAAACAAAAAAGACAAAAGTGTGTATCAGCTGTAAGTGCTGGCACTGCACTAATGCAAACTGTTGTTATAATTACCCTTTCCATTCTTGTAGCAGACCATTAATTACTCCTTTTAGGACTGACTTCTGAACATCTTGAGGCTGTGGGAAAAGGAGAGGAACAAATCATACCTAATGTAATGATACTGAGTCTCTACAACACATTGTACCAACAAGTTTGTTTTGCTAGTGCTTCAAGCCAGGTAAGGAACGGCCGTGTAAGGATGCTGAGCTGCACAGCACCATTCCTGGCAGCCCATCAGCTGTGCCTGGAGCAGTGCCAGCAGCGCCTTTCAACACTTTAAACAACTTAAAAACTGTAAAGAGCCTTGCTGAATTACTCCCACCTTTTTCCTACTAGGCACAGTGCCGACTGTCTGCTGCCCCCATCCTCGCGTCTTTCCTACCTCCCCCCCACCCAGTGTGTCCCCTCGAAGCCACCTCACACCCTGCGAGTGCTTTTTGAGACCTATCACAGCGGAAACTGCGCAGCACCAGGAGGAAAAATTCCCTCCTCTTTCACTACAGCAGTTTTCACGATTCTATGGCAATTCTCATGGGACGGTTTTAAGTATGTTTTGAGAGATTCTTCAGAAATCGTGCCTATCTGAGAAAAAGTTTTGGTATAAATTGCTTCTTAGCATATTTCTCTGCTGAAATAATGTTACAGTGTTATAAAACATGAATTCTTTTCCTCTACTTACGGTATTTAATAAGGCATCATAGACAACATTCACAAATTTGGCATTGATTCCAGAGTCCTCAATGGTATTAAATGGGGAATTGGTGTCTTTCTGTAAGTTAAATAATACACAAAGAATTTCAGTTCTCAAAAGTTTACAATATTGTAGCTATCTTTGAAAAATAAAAGTCTAACAGCAAGTTTAAACAAAACACATACAGATGTAACTATTTTCCTCAACGAAACATAAGAATCTAAGTTACTTATTTTATTAATAAGGGAAAGATGAAGCCAAACAATAGTAATCCTACACACTGGCAATATTTGTGTCACTCCATTGCCTTGTCATTCTATTTTAAAAATGTAAGAGGGTTTCAAATAGCAAAATACAAGGAATTTTCATCTTTCATCTTTGTTGTTGATCCATCATCAGACAAAAGCAGCAAAACATAAGCATTCAAGATTTGTTAAGTAACTAAAAGCCACAGGTTATTTTCTCCAGGCTCAGACCCCACTGGCCATATTAAACACCACAAGCCCGTTTGGCCCTGCAATGGGCAGGCAATGCTCATTTAGCATGGATTCAGGAAGTTTTCAGACACAAACACAATATATTCCAAGGAAAACCGGGTATGCCATCACTACACAAGAACTACTATTACTGCTTAAGCCCATATCCCACATTTTTTTAGGGACAGGGAGTTTCTGTTTCCAGATTTACTCTGTATTGCCACATTAATATTAGCAAGCCTTTAACTGATGTTTTTGTGAACACTTTGAAGACACAAAGCACCATAAGTACCAAACAGTATGATAAATTATTTTTTACCTTAAATGCTGCATTTATCTCCAGGAAAGAATCAAATGTTGTAGAATAAAAATCATGTACAGGTCTCCAATCTCCTGATGACTTTGCCTTTTCCACATCATCCCTGGAAAGAATATATTGAAATATTGGTAATATGAGGGTCCATCTTCCCAGGTGCTTAGCCCTGAGACTGCAATGTAACACCAAGCTTCCCTCACTAAGCACTCTAAGAAGACAGACAAGTATAATATCAGTATCTTGCTAACACCTGCCTTGTCATTTTAAGATCAGGGTATTGCAAGAGAACAAAAGCACAGTTTGTGTTTGATACACCCGAGCAATGTCTCTTATTCAAGATCTTCACTCCTGGTGTCTCAGTTCAGTATGTTAAGATAAATAATTAGCAGAACAGATTCCACTGAAGACACACTGACGTGATAAAATTTCTGAGACTAATTTAAGTATGCAGGCTCTTAAGCTAGTCAAATTCGTTATCACTTGTACATAATTTTATTTCTCTTCAAATTTTTCAAATCAAACTTAATCTTGGTATGCAACTGTACACATTCCTTAAGAGGACAACAAAATATATGGATTTACTCTTAAAGTCCTTCTAAGTATTGGACCTTAAAGCATGTATCTGGATATGAAATTTTGTCTAATATTATACAGTCTAAAAAAAGTCAAGAACTTAATTTCTAACTCTGAAGCACAAGCTTTGCCACTTCTTGAAGAGAAGAACAGTTCAAGCTAGAGACAGTATTTTGATAATTCTCACAGTAACCAAGTTATCAAGCCCACCACCACAACCAGACCAACTACTGAACTCTTTCCTTGTTTGAGATTAACAAAGTCAAATGTACAGATTAGGACAAATAAAAAAAAAAAAAGAAGTCCAAAGAAAGAAAGTGCACCTTTAGAAGCCCCCGTATAACTTACTGAAAGTCTTTCACAGTTTTGGTTCGGATGGGAAGGGAGGGTTCAGGAGGAACTGGTGCCTTCAGTTCTTGGGGCAGTGTATCTATAGAGATGCGCTGCTTCTGTCGTACGTCCAGGCAAATCGGTGGCAGGTCTCTCACTTATGGAAAAAAAAAATAAAGAACAATAAATACAATGTAATCATATCCCTAAACATTTAGCTAGTAAACTATAGATACACAGGACCTCAGGAAAAAAAAACAAACACACCGATTGATTACACATCTTTAAAACCCCTTCTCATCCAAGTACTTTTGTTACCGTGTGCTCATCTCAGACACGATGGAAACATCAACTAAATGAAGGGAAACAAAACCATAGAAAAAAAAACTTGTGTCCTGAGTTCCTAACTCTGTGAACAAAGTGTTCCCCCCGTCAACAGAAGTTAGAAACTGGCCAGTCCATCTCCTAAGGTCTGTGCTGGTTGGGGGGAAGTGACAAAGGTGGGGAACAACAGAGTGAAGTTTGGCTTGGGAAGAAGCAGAAACAGGGGAGAAGGTGTTCTGAGCTTTGATTTTGTTTAACTGGCCATAAATTAATACCCTCAAGTCAAGTCTGTTTTGCCTGTGGTGGTAACTGGAAAGTGGACTCACCATCTTCATCTCAACCCATGAGCTTTTTTCATCATATTTTCTCCCCACGTGCTGGTGAGGAGGGGGAGTGAGAGCAGCTCGGTGGGCGACCAGCAGCCAGCCAAGGTAAACCCACCAACAGCATGGAAAAAAATACATTCCATTGAAGTATAAAACTATCCATTTACTGACAGTGTCTTCTCAGATATCCTTAAAATGCTTTTTTAGTCCTATTTATATGGCACGGTTTTAAAAGCATTTATAGGAATTACGATGTATGCTTGAGATAAAAGATACTATATAAAAGTGTCCTCAAAAGTCAAACATATTAAACTAAAATCCTCTATCAATTGTCCAAGAGCCCTCTAAGCCTTTTCCAAGAGCTGTTGTTTTTTAAAATTAACTAAACATCAAGGCAGTATCACTGCTCTGCTGCCTACTCCATTTATCACAGCAGGGAAATAGATGCTACCAAAATCCCCAAAGCCCAAAGGCAGGTTTTTTTCAGCCAGACTAATGACAGAGCCACTGTCAGTGTGGCTTCACGCAGCCTCCGCTCATCAGGGGACAACGGAGCAGAGATGCCCTCAGCCCCCCGGGTATCGCAGCGATTATACGTACCGAACCTTGCCCACCCTCACAGCTGGGAGTTAAAGCTATTCGAAGAAAACAGCAGTAATTTAAAAAGCAAAGTGGACACAGAGATACTAAATTAATTCAAGCCAAGGTGCTACACAACCCCACCAAACACTTCTCTGAAAGCAGGATGGACTCACTTAAAAAAAACCCTAAGACTATGTCTTACTTTTATACTCTGAGAAAAACAAGTTATTCTCATTTAGCTCTCATTATGTAGTCTCAATTTTAAATGGATTAAACATTGATTTATAACCAGTTGAATACACTGGGGTGAGGAAAATATTCTCTCCACATCTGCAGAAGAGACAGCTGCTGACAGAAGCTGTTCCTCATCTCAGCGAATTGAGCTGCAGGTGCTGAGCTGGTAACTTGCACCCTGTCAGTGATGTAATTTTCTTTGAAATATACGCAGCTTAAATTAGATATACTAAAACTCAGCTTTAATAATATGTTTCATAAATACTGTCAACTTCAGTATGCTTTGCCATAATTCAAGTTGATTTGTAAATAGATTTATTTTCTTGTCTGACATCCAAAAATATTAATTAAGATCTGTCACTTGAGTTCCATTGAGGACAAACTTGAAACTTCATGCTGCTGATAAGGAGCAATAACACAATATTACAAGACAAGAAAAAGCAATCATTTCTGGCTGTTTGCCCAGTTATATCCAGTAAAAAGACTCAGCAATGCACGACTGCCTAGGGTATGATCAAAAACTTTGAGGAAAAAGCCTCATTGACACGAAGCAGAATTGACCAGTACAAGGAAATTGAGGGTGAATGAATTTAGAACAGCAGCTCTGGTCACAGTGACCGACACAGCCAAGGGCAGACGAATGCAACAAATACTGCCATGCCTTAGCATGGTGAAAATTAACAACCCCTACATTTTCTGGCACTACCACAATACACATACTGGCAGAACGCTGAGCACCTTCTTAAATTGGTAGCTAAGTAACATAGGGCTTTTATTCTCTTACCATTTTTGATGTTGGGTATAACAAGTTGCGTAGGTGAATTTCTGTTTCCGATGCCTTCTTTCTTTTGGTTGATGGTTGTGATGAAATTGCTGAAAGTAGAAAACTGATTTTTGGCTCCTCTCTCCAACCCCTGTAATTAAGATGACAGCATGCTATAAAGGGCTCATACATTACTGCAAGAGTCATCTTACTCATGAGTATTACACAGAATACTTAAATATCTTTTATCTTGAAATCAGAGTGGTAATACCTAATTAAGATGTAAATAATGCTTCTGCAAGTTTGTTTCAAATTGAGTTAGGAGAGATATCACAGAATTCCTTTACATTACATTCAAAAACTCAAGGATTAATTTGCAGGCTATGAAGTTACCCTTGGATTGCTGCGAGGAAAACACAGTACAATTAGAATGCTTTCAACTATATTTTAACTTTTTGTATCCTAATTTCTAATGACTTTTATATTTGTCACTACATCCAGAGCAAACACTTGATCCAGCAAACACAATCCAGAAATACAACAGACTTCCAAAGGAAGTCGGTCTGTTAGATACAGTTATTTACTCTGGAGGGGTTGCAAAGCCCAACTGCGTTAAAGGGCTTGCCCAAGGTGACAGAAATCCCGCTAGGGAGATTTTCGTTTCAATTCCAGCTCCAAGGCATCGGTTGATACGAGGCAGAGGCAAAACAACCCACAGAAAACACACACCCTCTCCCACACACCAGGGTTTTCAGCCTCACACTAACCCAACGATTCATCTGCTCAAGATCTAGTCCCTGCATTCCCAGTGAGAGATGATGTTCTCATGAAAATCAAAACCGTAACTCCCCAACGCAGAATAGAAATTCTGGAATAATTAACATAATATCCTATCAATGTTTTAAACCCATCCATTTCCCTTTCCCCTTAAGAGGGGCACACTGGCACTCAGAGATGCAGAGCTCTGAGGACACCACAACACCCCAAAATCCCACCAGGAGGGCAATGACCCCAACCCTAGACCTGCCACACTGCAGTGAGTGCCAGCTGGGACACGGCCAGGAATGTCGACTAACTGTGGCACATTATTCCATGGCTTATAACTCAGCAAATTATAAATTTGAACAATCAGCAGGACTTCTGGCTTTAAAAAAACCGAGTTTCAATTTCTAGCTCCACATTCCTTGTACGCAACAAACATTCAAAAATAAAACGTGATTACCACTATCATATCACTGTATGGAGAAAAACTGATGCTGAACAAACATGGGAAGACATAACTGACTGAAAAAGGCCTTTTAAACAAATCTGGATCTGAGGCTCATCTGCCACGTCACAAAATGTATTCTCTTGGTAGAAAAGCTCTGGAGCTTAGACCAGTTTAATTATGATTAATAGGGAGTAAATATCATAGATCATCAACAAGAGGAGCTTTTACGAAATGGACTATTCCAACAGCCTTTTTGACCAGCTCACTTCCCAGGTTTTACTCCAGCCACACTACTGAAATAGTAAGAGTTGAACAGTTGTTTAAAAGCCTTCCTCTTAACACCACCTCCCTCAGCAGCCAGCAGAAAGAACAAAAATTGCAGGTGCCATTTAACTCCACCATCCTGCTCCAAGTGCCCTTCCAACAATATTAAACAAATGTGGAGATTATTTTTTTTTTTAATTTTACTGGAAAGTATTCCCCTAGGGGAATACTGGGAAAGTACATGCTCATTAATGAGCATCTCTGCCATCTCCCAGGAGAGCAATCTGGGACAAGCACACAGCACCACGGCACACTTCAAAAATCTGTAGGAGGTCAGCGAGCCTCTAGAGCCTCTTCACACATACTGCCCCCAGAAAACTGAGCCCCACACCATGAACAAGCGTGTTTACAGGGGGTAAGTGGAGCAAAGTAATCTTTAATCCTGTTTTTTAAGAGCATATCATTAACTCACAACTCTGTTGGCTTCTTAGTGGAAGTTTTCCGAAGTTAAGCCCTCCAAAAGGCTGGAGAGGCACTAGCATTATACTTTATACGTGTATGGTTTTCCCTGTTGAAGTTAAATCAGATGGGGAAAATAAGCCACAGTGTTTGCAAATCTGGGAAGTGGCAAAAAGATCTTCTAGAATAGTTTCTTGAAAATTGTTCTTTAGTCCCAACGTAACTCAATCAAGACCAATACGTGCCTGGCAAGACAAGGCCAGTGAGGAGTAAATGGTTTTTCTTTCCCTTGCAAGAAGCCATGGAGGACACTCAGACTACCCAAAGGGAGCTGTAGATGAAACAGCCTATGCAAGTAGTAATATTTTCCCCTTCTTCCCCTTCATTCCTATCTTGAAAGATGTAACATCGGACTGGTTCTGCTTTACAGAAGCCCCTACGTGTTCCTGCTTTCCTGGGAGCAAGTTATTTAACTTCCCAGAAGTTTATTTTCAGAATCGGAACGCTGACCTCCAAACCATCACCCCTTACGCATTACTTCCAATCACCATTTGACACATAAGAAAAAGCCTGAACTCCTTGCATGATCACGTTAATTTATTCATGGACTAATTTAATCTCCACAACTTTCCTTAGAAGCCCAAATAAACCACCCCCAAACAAACCATCCCCAAACCCCCACCATTGTTCCACAATTCCACATGGCCCTTCCATGGGAAAAGCCACGATGTGAATGGCAATAGCAGTAAATCACATAATCCCTTTATTCCAACTTGCAGCCATCTTCAATCCCAGATGAGACATTTTTCGTGCACAGGCTCTTCGGAGAAAAAGGATACCACAGTTATCCATTGACTCCCTGAAATTCTGACCTTTTCCAGCTATTGCAGGGAATGGGAACTCTCTGAAGGATGTGTCACACCTTCACGCTGCCTTCGAGGAAGCTCTAGTCACTCCCGTCACACAAATCTGTGGTGGGTCTTTAGAGCACTGAAGAAAACGCCAATTACACACAATGTGGGGAGCTGTTCTGAGACAAGGACATCCCAGGCTCACTTGATGGAGAGACAAGATACAGTATCTGTATGACCACAGTCACCATATCACAGCTACAGATTTAGGAATATGCAGAATCATTCAAGTCATCTGGAGTATCACTGCATTTGTACCAGGTGTGTATTTTTAAAGGAAGGGAATTTTATTGGAGGGAAGAAAAACACAAATAAGCAAAGATATTTTTAAAAAGACAACCCTTTCTCCCTTTTGTCATTATATCCTATTAAAAACTTCTCCCCAGTTTAGTGGGGAGGAAGCTGAGAACACGTTTCTCTCTTTAAAAGCACTTGTGAGAATTGATTAAGTAACACTCATTTTCTGCTGCTCAATCAGAACTTTGAATACAAGGACTTGTATTAAAGTCACACTATATACAAAGAATCTCATAAAGCACTTCACAAAGCCCTGGAATTTGATGTGTAGGTCGGGCCAACAGTCCAATACCTTCATTACAACAACTCAAGTGTCATGCAAAAGCATAGCTGCATTGCCTATTTGATCAAAAACTGCATTCTGCTACAGCCAGAGAAACCCAGGGCCATGGCAATACCTACACCAGCCCCTGGATCTTTATTCTAAGGGACAGCCGGTTGCCATTTGAAGTCCGAAGCAGGGATTTTCAAAGGTACAAATAACTCCTGGGCATTTGTCCCTTACAGGGTTCTCCCACCAAATCCGTATTTGAATCACAAGAACAAACAGACGCTTCCACATTCAGCCAGATTTGCAAAGCTTGAAGCCTTTCAGAAGGCTGGAGCGTTGCAGGCACAACACAGAATTGGCAGAACTCTCACAGGAGTTTGCAGTTTGCCTACAACTACTTTTTAATAAATTGTAATTATTCCATGACAGTCATAAACAATCTTTTAAATGCAAATCACGTAAAATGGTAATGGCGTATCAGGTGCTTATCAGAACTGTTGAATTAAAATCTCGTAAGTGCCTTGCTTACCACAGGAATGGTACAATTTCTGCTCGGATGCTGGACTGCAGTAAGCTCCCACAGGCTGTAACACTGAGCTAGGTAAGCTATCGACTCACGCCAGGAAAATTTTATGTTTCATAATACTGTATGGTCAGCAGAAAGAAAATCACAACTCCAGTAAAACTGAAAATCTCAAACGAGGTTTTCCAAAATGAGATTATTCTGGCAAATATCCTTCCCACAGCTTTTTCTTTTTTTTCACTCTTGTCAACTCGTTCATCAAATACCGAAACGTTTTGTCACCTTCGCCTCGAGGCAATGTAACAGCCGGAAAAGACCTTTTAAGAAAGAAGCTAAAAAGGCAGGAGCGTTTTCCAGGTACCGCGTTGGGGGCAGCGAGAGCCGAACCGCCCCCCCCACACCCCCCGCGCAGCGAGCCCCGCCGTGACTAACCAGGGGAGCAGACCGTTGTAAAATGTTAAAGAACTATAAGTAGACGGGGAATTTATAGCTTCATTATGTCACAGCTTACAGACGCACTTGCTATTTTTTTAACAAGAAACTTGAATGGAAGCCTCTCGGCGGAAAAGAACACGAAGGAAAACGAACAGGGCGCTTCCCTCAGCACCGCCAACACGGCGGGAAAACGGGGCTCACGGGGGACCGGACCCGCGGGGGGGGACACGGGACGGCATGGGACCGGAGA
>NW_015090784.1:182209-227282 GCF_001431845.1 Calidris pugnax | reverse complement strand
GGGGTGGCGGGGCCGCCCGGCAGCGTCCGCTTTCCGCACCCCCCGTGAGGCGATGCCGCCGCCGACCGGGATCTCCCGCCCGCCCGTCAAGTCGTGCCCCCCGCAGCCGGGCAGGGCCGCGGTGACGAGTGAAATACACGAGTAATAAATATAAAACTGTGGTGAAGGGACCTCGGGGCAGGTGTTGGAGGGTGTCACAGCAGGCCGGTATTCTGTGTCATGCCGCTGTTGCCCTTCTCACACCGCCCTGTCACCTCACGGTGACCCACGCCAGGGCTTAATGCCACACACTTAACGAGGAAAACGCAGAAATAAAGTGAAAAGGCTCAGACCCGTCTCTGTTTCACTGGCAAAACCAGAGCAGAGCCAGGGCCCCTGTGATGGCGGGTCTTTACCCTTCCTCTGGACAGGCCTTGGGAGGGCTGAGGTAACGCCTGCCATCAGGGCCTCTGTGTGGCAGCCCGGGCCTGCTGGAGCTTTGCTGCAATAAAATAAAATAAAAATACCGTCTTCAGAAAGGTGTGCTACGTTGAACTGGTTGCAATACAACATCTAGATGACACATAACACATTGTTTGTCTGTAGGGTACTGACTGCTATGGTACGCAGTGGCACGGGCACCCTTCAAACCATCAGCTGCCAGAGGAATTAAGTTGCTATCAGACCACTCTTAGTTTTGCGTCCAGGGAAGAGTTGCCCTCTCAGCTTCGGGATCAAAGGAGCTTGAATAGCGTTACAGAGCACTGGAAACAACCCTTCAGAGCCATTATCAGGGCAGGGGGAAGGCTGTGGTGGCTTTTCCCAGCGCTGGCGCTGCCGGAGGGGCTCCTGCAGGCTGGAGCTGTGCTAAAGACCTCCGTAAGCCGCATAAAAGCAAGGGCATAATAGGTACTGCGGCGTTAATCTAACACACATTGAAAAACTCTTTCCCTTTTTGAAGGAGCTGGCAGACCTGGAGTTTATTACTTTTCATTAAGAAATTGCTTTGTCTCCTTAGCAAGTTAAATACGAGAGCTGGTTTTCCAAAAAGTCCGCTCCTCGCTGTGCTTACTTCCCAGCCGCTCCCACTGGTCTGCGTGAGTAAGCGGCTCGCGGCCCTTCAACAAAGACCCCCAAACACTCATGCATCTTTTTCCTTTTCCGTGCCAAGAAATAACATAATGATAGTAATTGCCGCAGCTCCAGAACGAGCAGCCATACGCCCAGCGGCAGTCCCCAACTGGAAGTAATTGGCACGGCTCTTTTGTGGAGCTGTGCCGACTTGGAACGTGGAAGGATCTGCTCCCTTGAGCCTGCAGAGAGAGACGAAGCAGAGGGGAATAGAAATGTAGGAAGTCCAGTATACAAACGAGCTCATACCTTTTTTTTTAAAAAAAAAAATTCCATTGAGCTATAAAGGCCTGATTTTCAGTAGCTTCAAACCCACTGAAACAGCCTTCTGCCAGGATTATTGTGCAAAAAGCTAATGCAACATCAGAGACATCAATTTTTACTGCCCGTACTGTCCTGTGCTATTTGAAGCTGAACTAATTCAGATAAGTATTTTGACCCATGACAGTTATGAAAATAGGCACAAAAGTACTATTAAAAAAATGTATTCCTGTTTTTATAAGCTAGTAAAAGGACCACATAGCGAAGAAGAAGCAAGCACATTTTCCTACTTCTAAGAAGGGCGGCATACATCTGGTGCCTAGGGTTTGCAACTGAAAGTATTTCAATTTAATTCGTAGATTCAGAAGGCAGTCGGAGACATAACCACAGCTGGGAAAGGCATGTTTAAACTGGCAGGGAGGGATGCGGTGCCACACGTAATGAGACAATACACATAAACCCTACAACCGTTTGTTGCCAAAGGGATAAACCAGGGTAGGGGGCAATGAAACAGAAAACGGGGTGAAGATGGTCTGTCTCCCAACACACAAGATTTGTGGGACGTGCAACGCACAAAATTTTGCAAAAAAAAAAAATCCGAGGGATGCAACTGCTGTTTTACAAGACTTCACAAATTTCTGGGGCAGATGGGCCTTGACGAAGGGCCGTGCACGCTCAATGCCTTTATTTTGAAAGTGCAGGATTTTTGTTTGCATCACCTTTCACAATATTTCCAGTTCGTCCTTTGAGGCTGGTAATGCCCTTTTATTCACAAATATATTTCTTCCATCGGAAGAATCTTGAGTTGTCAGGAAGGGGAAAAAGTCAGCAGCACATCTCCGTGCAGTGACACGGGCAGGCACCAGCACACCACTAGGAATGGCAGATGGAAACAACCCAAATGCTGACATTTGTTCATGCATGATTAGTAAATGCTTACAAGGAATAGATAGACTCGCAGGGACTGGCATTTGGGAGTGATGCACAAATGAAAAAAAAAATAAAAAGGGCCGAATTCGCTGGCTAGTGTTTGCATGACAAATAATTGCGTGTACCTCACATGTTCCTCTGCAGGCAGAAGTAAAAATACAGCCATAGCCAAGATCAGCCCTGCTTTCATTCAGTGATGTTAGGGGTGGTTTTGGCCCATTATGGGGTTTTGCCTGGCCCTCAAATGCTTTTCTAGTGTTTGCAGTCAGAGAGTATCAAAGATCCCTTGCTGCGAAGTGGCATTTCAGGAGCTGAAGTGACCCGTGTCCTTCAGAAAGTGTAGGCTGAGTTTCCTGTTTGGTTGGTGACACACTCTCATCGCTCAGCTCTGCTCTGTCTCGGACGTTGAAGTACTGGTTCTTTCTCTTCATGCCCTTTGAGGATCTCCTACGCTTCCCAGTACAAAATATTCGGACCATTTGCCAGGTGTGTGCTTTGTGAGGTGGCCCCTGAGTGGGCACAAGGGGAAGCACGGGATGGCTGAAACATCCAAAGGAGAAGCAAAGGCTGGAGACAACCCATTTCCTCTCCATGGGAGTAGGAGAGAGATAAACGGTTGGGTGCTTTCCAACACAACAGGTTTTCAGCAAAACATTTCGGTTTCAACAGAAAGACCTGATTCATTGAAATGGAAATGTTTTACAAAGAAGCATCTTTTTTTCCACAACCTTTTAGCAGAACTCAGGCAAGATGCCAGTGAGATCCACCTGTTCCTCTGCCAACTCAGTTGGAGAGCCCACCACACGTCCCACGTGAATCATCCCAATCGGAGACGGCGTGACTTCTGGGCTTCCCAGCCAGCTAACTCCCATCAGGGAAGGTGGAAGCTCATGTCTGCCCACAAGTCTGCCCACGACTGTCTAAAACTGCTCAGCCCCAGGGCTCCTAAGGGTGACCCCATTCTCCTCCGACCCCCGCTGCTGGCAGCCACCCCTTTCCCTTGAAGTGGGACTAAGGTGTAAATTTGGGGAATTTTGTCCTAAAGAATTCAGATGGTTCAGATGCCATTGCTGACAAACTAGTCCAATTACGTTTATTATTCTTGCTGGGAATAGGGAATTATGTCAAACTTGAGCTTGTTTTACTCTGTCTTTCCGTCCCTGGATCATACGCCTTCACCTGTGAGAGAGAAAAGCTCCCTCTTCCCCAGGAGCACACGTGCAAGCTGCACTCAGACTCTCCTGAGCTCAGTCCACATTATTTCCCCCATGACTAACAGTAGGTGAACTAATCTGTAGCTCTCACTTGCCCTCTGGCTGTCCTCCAAGCCCCATTTTTTTTAAAGAGTTTATAAACATTGAGAGAAGTGGTGCAAAGAACTCCTCAGCTAATTCATCTGAGGCACTTCCATATGTGTTTCCCAGCTGTTGTTTTGTCTTGGCAGATACTCAAATCCATCTTTCTCTTTGGCAAATGGTAAACTCTTGGTTGAAGGTACATGGTCAGATGGGATGTGTCCTGCTTGGCCGTTCCTAGTACAGAGGAGGAGGTACTCAGCAGTTCTGTCTTACCTCCATCATTACACTTGCATTTGGGGTTCCTTGTCATCACTGGCTGGTGCCATACAACATCTGTGCCAGGGAACATGGACACTGGTGCCTAGGCAACAGCTTGTTATTTAGGTTAGTGATTAACTCTTCCTTGTCTGCCTGAACAAGCTGAATATTAAATTACCTCTTGCCATGGAACAGGACCTTTGGGTGGAAAGATATGATTAACCTCTATTTTAGAAACATGACAGCTATTTTAGTGACATCCTGAGTGAGGTTATCTGTGCCTATGCAGTGTGCACAAACACTAGAAGAGAGACAGGAGAGACTAGAGGCAAGAGAAAAATTCAGCAGATGAAGAGAATTAACTTAGTGACCACACAAATTTTACTACGGTTTCCATTTCTTCTCTCCATAAAGTTGGTGTTAGTTACTCAATCTTTAAACTTCCATTAAACTCTTACAAGATATAACAGTAGCAAGATCTTCCTCAAGATACAGCAGGGACAAAAACTGAGGGTAGGAGATAGGCTCTATCTTTGTCATGTCTGACCTGGAAATCATTTTAAGATGAGCTGGAGGCAGGTACCAGACGCAGGATTTTATCCAGTTGCTATTCAAACAGGCAAAAAGAAACAAGTGTGCCCTGGTAAAGAAGGCTCGGAGGAGGAGGCGGTACGTGACGTTGAATTCGGGAGGTGGCTTGTGTACCCGTGTCACGGTGTGACCTATAAAACTGTCAAACCCTGGGCTGAGAGGAGCGGTGCTGGCGGAGGAACCAGGGCTGCAGCTCCCTCCAGCGCTGCCGCTGCCGTGTTTCCAGCCGGGAGGGAGCTGGTCTGGGCAGAACCAGCATCTCACACCGTTCCCAGTGCTCAGAAAGGATTTGTCAGCTCACAGATGTGATACGTGGCAGAAATTCTCAGATTTTTGAGCTTTATGCATAATGAATGTGGGATCAGGTCACATCTGCAATACTTCACGAGTATCCTGGAAACCAATAGGACAAATGGCATGGATTAACTTTATCCTGTACGTTAGTTTTTGCAGAGCTGGGTGGTTGAAGGCTGCTGGGAATGTCACACCTTTAATGCAGTATGTGGTATTCCCTTTGGAATGTCTACAGGGGCTGGGTGCAGTGTTTGCTCCTTCCCACACCTCGCCCAGCTAATTCTCATTGTGTTTATTTCTTGGAAAGATAATAGCTGTCTTTTATAAATTGGAGAGACCTCCTCTGCCTCCCATAAACACCATCAGTTCCAAACCCAGCGCTGGGTTCTTTCACAGAAATACTCATGTTCACCCCAAACTGGTTCATTCCTAAACATTGTCTCTTCTAGTAAAAGCTCCTTTTCCAACAAAAAACCTCCTCTTGGTGTGTGTGTAACTGATGGAATGATGCAAATGCAACTAATGTAATGGTGACTGAATTTACTTAATATACGAACAAATAATGCTGTTTTCCTTCTGTTGTCTTCAGAGGAAACGTTCACCAAGTGGTTAATAATTGCATTTTCTGCCCTTGTCCCCCCAGAATCTCTGTATAAAAACCCCACCACGATGTTTAACTCCAACAGTGCAAACTTTCTAAAAGCAAAGCATCGGTCTACATTACAGGGTTGATGTCTCTCACTTCTTCCTGAATAATTCTCTTGTAAGAAATATTTCCCCTTTGCCCTTTTCCTGCACTTATTCTCCTTAAAAAAATAAATATTTCAACACTTTTTCCCAAAGATCTTCCCCCCTGCATCATCTCCCCCCGAGGAGCTGAGCTGGTGGCGGGGGAACAAGGGAACCGCTTGCCCTTACAGTGCCGTCTCCCTCCTTTTCAGCTGAAATGGCAGGATTTACTGCCACTGAGTACCGAGGTGTGCGGTGTGCCGGGGAGCACTGCAGGAGGACAGGCTCCTGCCAAGGGATAACGTCATCTGCATTCAGCCCAGGAGCTCTATTTATAATAACCTCTCAGGTGACCCAGTCCTAGCCTCGGGAAAGCACTTCTAAAGAAGGAGATTACTTTCAGTCTTTCCCGAGTATGAAGTCGTGTGCTATATAAATACTGCAGCTTAACTACTCTCCATGCTGAATGCCGGTTCGGATAAAGGAAGTGTTTATCCACTCCTGATTTTTAGCAGTTTTTATGCAGGAGTTTTCAAATTTGCATCAAGCTGAAACTTGGCATGTAAGCTGTCAGCACAGATGCCAGTTTTATTCCAAAAATAAAGTACGTTAAAGCTTTTAAAGGTGTCAAATGGCTTATTTATGCAGGGGTTGCAGATGCTTTAGTTTTCTGGGTCTTTCAACTCTGCAAAAGCTTTCTGTGTCACCTCCCCCCCTCCTTACAGCAAGGAACGGGAAGACAAGTCATCACACTGGAGTGATTATCCAAGGGCAGCGTGCCCTGGAAACAGGCACAAGTAACGGTCATTTTCGGTGAAACACAACCATCCTCACAGAACCACCACAGAGAATAAAAATTGAGACAGTACCTGAAGTGAACACCTTGCCCGAAGCGATGGCAGTGACCAGGAGCTCTATTTATAATAACCTCTCAGGTGACCCAGTCCTAGCCTCGGGAAAGCACTTCTAAAGAAGGAGATTACTTTCAGTCTTTCCCGAGTATGAAGTCGTGTGCTATATAAATACTGCAGCTTAACTACTCTCCATGCTGAATGCCGGGTAGGATCAGGAAGTGTTTATCCACTCCTGATTTTTAGCAGTTTTTATGCAGGAGTTTTCAAATTTGCATCAAGCTGAAACTTGGCATGTAAGCTGTCAGCACAGATGCCAGTTTTATTCCAAAAATAAAGTACGTTAAAGCTTTTAAAGGTGTCAAATGGCTTATTTATGCAGGGGTTGCAGATGCTTTAGTTTTCTGGGTCTTTCAACTCTGCAAAAGCTTTCTGTGTCACCTCCCTCCCTCCTTACAGCAAGGAGCGGGAAGACAAGTCATCACACTGGAGTGATTATCCAAGGGCAGCGTGCCCTGGAAACAGGCACAAGTAACGGTCATTTTCGGTGAAACACAACCATCCTCACAGAACCACCACAGAGAATAATAATTGAGACAGTACCTGAAGTGAACACGTTGCCCAAAGCGATGGCAGTGAAAGGGAAGACAAACTCCTCAGCCCAGTGGAGGGTCCCAAACGCTCCCATTTAGACAAGGAAGAACCTCTTCCAGGGACTAGTGACCTCCCCCCCTGCACCAATCACTGCAGAGGACAGCCCTACATCCACCAGGATATTTATTTATTCTGTGTATTAAAGTCTAAGGCATCATAATTCAGAAAACTAGTAATAGTACAGATCATTTATGGCCATATACATATACAGTGCTGTTTGAATGGTAAGAACCTGCCCCTCATGGAATAAAGCAACCCAACCACACAGCCACAGCTGAAACCAATTGCTCCGTTTTGCAGAAGCAAAGAAACAGCCTCTGCCATATCCTGAGTGCTGGCAGACTGAAAAACAAACCCTGGACATTTAAAGTATAGCACCTTTCTTGCAGAAACAGCGGCAGGAGATGGCAGATGAATGGAAACCTGACCTGGTACAAAGTTGAATCTTTTATAATAATTTCAAAATGTGAAATTCATTTTACAAATAAAAGAAATTTAGAAAACCCAAACCCACAAGGGATTCTTCTTTATCAATCTTTGCTTTTGAAGACATATGAAATTTAGGCATTGCATTTTTTCCTAATGTGGATAAAAATGAGACAACCCAGAAAGACACAGGCAGAGGAATCTCAAGTTTGTGTCTGTCTTGGGTTGGTGTGGATGTAGGGACCTTCATGTCCCACATCATCTGCTGCTGCCATGTGGTCATAAACTGGTGTACCCTCCTTTGAAAGAGGTTCCAGGAGGTGTTGGTGCAGCCAAGGGGGGACACAGAATGGCCATGGTGGCAACCATGTGCCCTTGGAGGTGGGCACGGCTCTGAGAGACATGGGTCTATCCTTGCTGTGTGCTTCAGGAGGCCAAGCCCTCGGAGGGCCCCGGCTGGAGGAGCACACCTTGGCCAGAAGCTTATTCCATCTCCTCGGCCTCCATGAACCCCAGGTCACATCACAACAGGAAACACCGTGGTTGATGCCAAAGCTTTCCAACTCCCAAGGGTTTCTTCTGTACCTGTCTCCAAGCAGGACAAAACACAGCTGGCTATTTTTTTCCATAGGTTCCTCATGCTGTTGATAGTTGGCAGTGGCTGTAGTCTCCTGAGTGCTTTCAGGTGGGCATGAACCAGTTGTGGTGTTGAGAGAAGCTGCCCGCCCACCCTTCCCCAGCCCCCAGCTACTGGCTGTCATCCCACCACTCCTGCTCTGGTGTCTGCAGGACCGTTTTGTGTGGTGACGTGGAGAGCTGGTTGTGCTTAAACCAGGGGAAAAAAAACAAGAAAGGTTGGTAAAACATTGGTGACAAGATGCTGAGGGCCAGGAGCAGGGCCTGAAGGTCACCACCAGCTCTGGGGCTGGAACTCACCCACCGATGTAGGCACTGCACTGGAAGGGGTGACTGAATCAACCCCAGGAGAAGGCTCCAACTGGGCACCCCTGGGACCCAGAGCCCAAATTCACTTCTGGTGCCAGCAGTGTTAGAGGAATGTCCACACGTAGGTTATGTTTTGCAAAAACCGCCCCAAAGCAGTTCCAGTGAATATTTTTTGCCTGTGGTGTGATGTGACACATGAGACACCTCAGCAGCCTCCCAGGGTGAAGAATGCCACCCCGGCACGTAAGGGATGTAATTAAGGATGGATGACTTAAGTAGGAGCTCATGGGGACAGCAGTGGAGCGAGGCACAGCGTGGCGGTTCTGCTCCCCATCCAGGGAATTGCGATATGTGCTAAAAATACCCCCGGGGACATGGAAACGGGGAGCGTTATCGCAGGCAGAGGGGGAGAGGGAATGTCAGAGTCCTGGGAGAAGTCACCTCACGGGAGGGAAAACATTTCAAGGCAAGGCTTTTTGTGCTGCCAGGGAGATGAGCTGGGACGGGGAGGATGTGGGATGTAATTAAGGATGGATGACTTAAGTACGAGCTCACGGGGACAGCAGCGGAGCGAGGCACAGCGTGGCGGATCTGCTCCCCATCCAGGGAATTGCGATATGTGCTAAAAATACCCCCGGGGACATGGAAACGGGGAGCGTTATCGCAGGCAGAGGGGGAGAGGGAATGTCAGAGTCCTGGGAGAAGTCACCTCACGGGAGGGAAAACATTTCAAGGCAAGGCTTTTTGTGCTGCCAGGGAGATGAGCTGGGACGGGGAGGAGGACACCTCTTTGTCCCTCTCTCCCTCCTGTCCCGTGCAGGATGAGAAATGATGAGAAATAAAACATATATATAGGCAAGCACTTGCACCACATGAAGTACCAGTTTTCTGCCACACATCCCATCTGTGCAGCTGCTGAGGATGCTGCTCTCCTCCCTGTGTTTTGTCACGGGAAGATGCATTAATTTTTTAGCTGTATTTAGAGCCCCTCATCTCCAGGGGAGCGCGGGGGGGGATGTTCGGACCGTGGTGGCACAGTGTCCCCTCCAGCCCCGCTCGGTGAGGGAAAACATTTCAAGGCAAGGCTTTTTGTGCTGCCAGGGAGATGAGCTGGGACGGGGAGGAGGACACCTCTTTGTCCCTCTCTCCCTCCTGTCCCGTGCAGGATGAGAAATGATGAGAAATAAAACATATATATAGGCAAGCACTTGCACCACATGAAGTACCAGTTTTCTGCCACACATCCCATCTGTGCAGCTGCTGAGGATGCTGCTCTCCTCCCTGTGTTTTGTCACGGGAAGATGCATTAATTTTTTAGCTGTATTTAGAGCCCCTCATCTCCAGGGGAGCGCGGGGGGGGATGTTCGGACCGTGGTGGCACAGTGTCCCCTCCAGCCCCGCTCGGTGGCTCTGCTGTCCCAACTCTGGGTGGCACCCGGTCACCGGGAGCAGGGAGAGAGGCCAGAGGAGAGGAGACACAGTCCCCCTGACCCCTCTGCCTCCCCCTGACCCCTCTGCCATCCCGGCGTCTCCCCGGGCACTTCTGCTGCATTCCCCTTCTTCGGTCCTGTCCTCGGGAGAGAGGGGGCAGAGACATTCCTACAGGGAGCTGCTGGGGAAGGACAGCAAGGCAATAAACAAAATGTTCTGCATGAATAACAAATTAACCAAAGTGATGAGATCTGAGCCTTAGAGAGCCGCAGAGCCAGCTCCTGCCCGCTGTACCCCTACCAGCGGTTTCCTTAACGCCGATCTGCTGCTTAGTGAATTGCCAGTTGCAATAAAAACAATTAAACTTGTTCTTTTTTGCTTCTCTACTGCGATGCGTTTTAATAATTCTAGCCATAACCATCGAAACTCGTGCTGTTGTACTCCCAGTGTTGCAAAATGCTCTTCATATTACTGTTAAAGCACTCAGCCTCCCTTCTCTGCCTGAGCACAAAAATATATAAATATATAAAAATATGTTCTATATAAAATACATTTTTACATAATGTAGACATTTTGTACATAACTGACGTATTAATATATTAAAATATTTTATATTCTGAAATACATTAAAATGTATTAGAGAAAAAACTCGCTTTGTGCCCGTATCTTCTTCCAGACACTAATCTGGATGTTTTTATCCACATTTCCTAGGCTCACCCTCGAAAAACACACGGAGCTGCGCACGGGAATTACTCATCCTGGTTTCTGGATCCTCACTAGGTTTGTTGGGCTGAATGTTGTACCAAAACTGGAACCAAAAGAAAGCTGGTGAGACACCAGGCAATGGGTGCTGATGGATGGGCAGGAGGAAATAACTCTGTTACAGGCTGCTCAGCGACCTGGAGGCTCGGTGTGCAGGGAAGGTGAGAGGGGGCGAGAACTTGCTGTTTTCTAGCACTGACTGTCTCCAAATAGAAGGGACTTTTCTCAGTGTCTTTGTACAGTCAAGTTGGAAATTCCTCTTGGCGCTGATGAGTACTCAGTGAGTTTGAAATATTTCATCTCACACTTCGTGCAAGTTTGCTGCCCTGCTGTAGAGGTCTTGGACAGCCACAAAGCTGTGATCTCTGGGTTTAGGAGGAACCCCCTGAGCCTTAGGGGTCTGTCCTAGGGCTGAATCTGGTCCCACCAGAGCTCCTGGATGTACACCCCGTGGCGCTCTGCAGCCAGGAATCCTGCGCCACCGGGGTAGATTTACCAAGAGAACAAGCCAGAGCCCAGTGTCTGTGGGTCATGGCAAACACATCCCACGCTGTCTCCTGGGTCTTGGTATTTCATCGAGGACAACACAGTCCCAACCCAAACCAGATCAGAATTATTAATGGCAACAGATTGCTGTTCAACTGAGAGCACAGGTCAAGGACACGAGACGTCCCTGCCCCAGCAGTTTTCCACTGGCTCAGGGTGCCAATGTCTCCGATGACTATCAGCCTGTTCTCTTGGCTTCTCCCAGCCCTGTGGGCAAAGCAGGGGCTGTGATGGACTCGGGGCTCATGTGAGCTCAGCTCACGCGGTGAGTCAGGCTCCAGACCCAACTCCACCGATGGCATTTCCTTAAGTAGAGTTGTAGCACCCTGCCCTTTATTCTCTGCTCTATACACTTGGGCCCACTTAGTCTAAGGAATTCTGCTTCAATCTGGCTGGTATAGTGGAGTTTTTGCTGAAAGATGATCCAAAAAGGAGAGAAGAAGTGAGTGATAGGAGGTGAAGACAAACTCTAAGTGGTGAGAACCTTGTTTTCATTTTCAAAGTAAAACTAAATGTACATGATCTAATTTTAAATGACAGGACGCTTTTGAAATATCTATAAAATGTTTCATTTTCGTAAGAAGAAATGCTGGAAATCTTTTTTGCTACCAAGCAGACAGGAAGATGACATTGCCTGGCAGCTTGTTACAACACAGTAGTACAAAGTGAATTTTTTCAAACATTGCCACAGCACATGTTGGGGGTTTTTTTCCAGTTGAGATCTTACTACTATAAAGCCAGTCAACTGAGAAGAATTTCTCATGTTTTGGGTTGTAATAAATCTTCCAGAACAGCGTTAACCGAGCCCTCGGGCAGTTTTGCTGGTTCATATCACTCTGTATCCCACAGAACAAATGGCTGGCAGGGCAGCCGGGGCTGAGGGGCACATTTCAAACGCTTCCTTCCTGCTTTTGGTCGGCGTGGTGTGACTACACGAGAGAAACAGCAAGGGTTTCATCAACAATGTAACTGGGAAGATACATCCCAGGTGTTAAGTTAAAAAAGAAAACCAAACCAAGTCTTCCTTCTCTGCTCCCCCTCCTTATTCTGTTCTAACCCTCCAACAGACTCTGTGAGAAGTCTTGGAACAATTTCCCTTTTCAACGCTTCTAATTTAAATGACTTACTAGGAATGAATATTTCATGGCATATCGGGACTCTCTTCTTCAAAGCTTCATCTCTTTAGTGCTAATTATTTCAACAAGACCTATAGTAAAGGCAAATCCTGTCCCTTCTCTGTATTGCCTGCATTAACACCATGGAATTAGCTTCATACGGCAGTTAAAGTTCTTGGTTTTGGTATTTCCTCAATTTCACTTTTCAGTGTCTCCCACATAAAGAAGTGACACAGTGTGAAGAGACACAGGGTTTGGAAACCCTGTAATTAACCAGCTATGGCCTCATTAGCTAAAAAAAAAAACAAAAAAACAAAAAAACAAGACTGCTAAAATGTAATCCTTCCCTTTCTCTTCAAGCCAAAACCCCCTTCAGTTTCCACACTGGAAATTCCCATAGCAGTATCTGTAAAGTCATGTTTAACCCTCTGGGTCAGTTTGTGATGGTACCTCTTGCCTGGGCAAGGAAGCAAGGTCTGGTTAGACACCTACGTGTCTGGAGTTAAGAAACTTAGAGAGTTTCCACTAGACTTCACTTCTCCTTTCATAGTGAAAAACCCCAAACCAACCAGCCCTCCACCTGTATCCCTTTCACAACGTGATGGGCCCAGAGGTGATGAAATAACCTCCCAAACCCAACACTTGTGTCACTTGATCGAATGGAAAGACACACAGTACAAGGCTGGGAATCTTTTCCACATACCTTGGCCAAGGTCAAGGCAACCTCATGTACAACCCGTCCCTGGGGTGCTGGTGTTTCAGATGCACTTTCCAAAGCTCTTGCCACAGTTCCTTCACACTGGGGAAAACACACGAGGCAAAGTCCAAGCTCTTCATCTCACCTTTGAAGCTCCCTCTTCTTCCTTCACTCATGCTCAACCTTCAGCAGCCCATCTCTCATTAGCTGCAATTAGGAAAGAGAGTCTTCCTTCCTCCTGGCTTGTGCCTGACCCTGGAAGTCAGCTGAGCACCCACCCAGGTGGACCCTCGTGTTGAGAACTGGGATAACGAGAGCTGCTGGGCATGTCCTACAAGAGAACAGCACGGTGATGCTCTGCCTGCTGCTTGCTGGTGGAATCCTCCAGCTGAGAGCACTGAGGGCTGGTGGCTGCTCTGTGTTGCCAGAGCAGCATAAAGTACGACCAGTGCAGTCAAAGAGCAGCGAATGGTATGAGCAAACAGTGGCAATAGTTTCTCCAGACTCCTCTCTGGGTCAATGAGCAGCCTGAAGCTGAGGAAACACCTCAAAGAAGGAAGGAGTTTCAGACTTCCACTGTTTGCCATCCAGCCTCTGAGCCGAGTGACCCAGATCAGTTTTGACTTTTTAAAATGGGCATTCCCAAGAGCCACCCTTCCCTGCCCCAGATGCTCCGGGCAGCTTTTCCCTCCGGACCCACAGATGGCCTCTCCTCACCCACGCTGAGAGTCCTGGTGGAGAACCAGATGGCTTTGCCTGCCCTTACCTGTGCCCTCAGCCCGTGCCCCAGGAATCCTTATTCACACTAATAGGAAACTAAACCCACAGTTCCAGTTCCCTGAGTGCAGATCTCTGTAGGGATGGAGTTACCACCACAGAACACCCTGCTGGTCCCTGTCAGGCCCTAGAGGCTTTGGGGAGTTTATTAGCTTTAGGTGTGGGTCTTAACTAACTCCCATTCCTCGACTATTAGAAGAGTTTTGGCCTTTTAAACTCTTAATAAACATGATGGAACTAGATGATCTTTAAGGTCCCTTCCAACTCTAACGATTCTATGAAACAATAAACTAGCAGCAAAGAAATGCTGTGGGATTAGCTCTGCATCCGAACCCAGCTCTTGTGCTACTGAGCAAACACAGGGATAAATGGTTATAGGGTGGAACTCTTGAAACAGCAAAACAAGGGGGGGCGGTTTGGGGAGAGGTGGCCGGAGTAGGGGGGAGTCTTAGAAAGAAAAATCCCTCGTGAAGCTGGAAAAAAGCCTGTGGCTGGACACACCGCGGCCACCGCCGGGGCCACAGCCCCTCCTCTGCCACAGCGGGCAGCAATATTAAAAAGTCTTTTTGTGTGGTTTATCACTTATTTTGGGGATTGCGAAATAACAGGAAAGCAGGGAACAGAAATATATTAATTCAATAAAGACTAAACTGACAAAAATCATTCTTCAGATGAAAGCTGAAGCGCAACAATGAAAAAGCGTATCTTCCAGCAGCAAATCCATCACAATTTACCTCCTCCTGGTAATGCAATCCTAGTTTATGCTGAGCCCATCGTCAAACTTAAATGAGCTGGAAAAGAGAACATTCTGTTTTACAATTGTTAAAAACAATTGAACACGACATTAAGTTCACCATCGGTTTTGGCA
The DNA here is from genome assembly GCF_001431845.1 of Calidris pugnax. Classification (NCBI taxonomy): domain Eukaryota; kingdom Metazoa; phylum Chordata; class Aves; order Charadriiformes; family Scolopacidae; genus Calidris; species Calidris pugnax. The sequence continues at coordinate 212,739 of NW_015090784.1, read as the reverse complement.
GCAAATCCTTAATCCCCTAAACTCCTATGGACACACTTTCTGCTCTTTTGTAACAGGGACTTAAAAAAAGTCATTAATTTGGCTGAGTTTGCAGGGGGGTGATGCAATCTGTGGGGAGCACTCGGTCCTGTCAAATGCCTGGGGCGTGCGCTCGCCCCGGGCAAGACCGACATAAATGAGGAAAATAAAGTGCTATTGGTCATTTCATGAGTTTTCGGGCAGGCAGGGGGTGTCCCCGGGTGGTCCCTCAGCAGAACCCCCGGCACACAGCTGGGACCCCCCAGAAGGAACTCTCACTTCAGCTGCAGCATTTTGCAAGCACAGTTGTTTCCCTAATTTTTCTCTAATCAGATTCCGAACTAAAATAATCCTTGCTTCAGTGAGACTGGAACAAGGAATATGCTAAAAGCAGGAACAACTGATAAAACACAAATAAAATGACTTCCATGTGCATGAGATTATCATAAAGATGACTTCTCTTTTAAATAGAGTACTGTAAACAAATACACCATCCAGTTTATTAACTGGAATCGGCTGGATTACAGTTATAAAATAAGATACACATGTTGGCAATTACTACACTTGACTATAGTTAGTTCGTTAAAGAGCACACTGCAGCTGCCTTCTCCTGGGAAACTCCAGCCTTTTGGGCTTGCCTTACTAGAAGATTTTTGAGAAGTACCTTTTCCAAACGTATACCTGAGCCTGGCTTCCGAATCCTTCCCTGGTCAGACGTGACAGGGTGATCCCAAGGCATTTATATACTTTTCCAAACGTATACCTGAGCCTGGCTTCTGAATCCCTCCCTGGTCAGACGTGACAGGGCGATAAGGCATTTATATCATTTATTAAGGGTCGCAGGCATGAAAAAATGTGATTTAGTCACTTCACAGGTTTTGAGAGCGCCCTGTGCTGGGATGTGCTGGGCAGAGCAGAGGGGCCAGGGGGGTCCATGGCAAGGGATGGGGACACAGATTGGTAGCCCAGCACCCTCTCCAAGCCTAGAAAAGGGTTGTTGTTGCCCAGTTTGGAGAGACGGTGGCAAGAGCAGCCAGAGAGAAGCCAAACGTAGTTATTTGTGTGATGTCCCACTTCCCCACGTTAAGGAAACACGTTACACCTGGCACTAACCCAGCCTGGTGGCATTGGCAGGGCCTGGGCAGCAGGTAGGAAGAGGTCTGCAGAGATTATCAGGGATGATCCTCGGCTCCCCCAACACAAGGGCTCTGTGTAGCAGACGTAGAGAAAAGAGGAGGAAACTCCAGCCCCCAATCTCTGCTTCCAGCCCATAATAATTTCCAACATACCCAGGCAGTGACGGCAGCGTGTTCTGCAGACCTTCGCTGGGGTGTGAGACATCACTTTCCAAGCAAAGCCTGGGATGAAATTACACCAGAGGCCGTGCCAGTCTCCAGCTGCCCTCAGCGGGTCAGGAACAGGAAAAGGTTTTATCCCCGTCTTACGTTACAGCTTTCCCCACCCTGCCAGAAAAACTTGGATTATTTTTGTGTTTGGTGCCGATTCTAACGCCGCTTTTCGATAAAGTGAAATAATTTTTCATTTGCGAAAGGAACAGGGTTAAAATTGACCATGTTGCAAATCTTACAGAGAAAGTCTGGTCAAATGACACAAGATAGAAGTGTCTTCTGAAAACTCACTAAAGGGTCTTAAAAACGGCATTTCTCTGTCCCTGCTGCCTCCAGTCAGTCCTCCGTCCTGACTGCACTAAATAGAGTCATAGAATGGTTCAGGTTGGAAGGGACCTTAAAGACCATCCAGTGCCACCCCCTGCCCTGGGCAGGGACACCTCCCACCAGACCAGGTTGCCCAAAGCCCCCTCCAACCTGGCCTTGAACCCCTCCTGGCCTTGCCCTGCTGTGGGGCAGCCACAGCTTCTCTGGGCAACCTGGGCCAGGGTCTCACCACCCTCACACCAAAGAAGTTCTTCCTGGTATCCAACCTAAATCTGGGGGGGGGGTTGGAACTTGTTGATCTTTAAGGTCCCTTCCAACTCTAACCATTCTGTGATTCTATGATCCTATATATTTGAAGCTGGAGGCAAATATCAGGACACCTTGCTTGAAGATCGTGGGCTAGGCTACATCAAAGGGTGGAAATCAGCAATATTTATAATTATAGCAATAGTTTATAGCAATAATAACCAATTCTTGCTTAATAGTATTGCAGCAGCTCCTCAGGAAGCTCCCACACGAGAAACCTACCACTGGCAGCTTGAGGAGGGAAGAGGTTCAGGTGGAAATTCTCCCTCCTGGATGCACACCTTTCGGGTTTGAGGTGGACCTAAACCCGTGAAGGATCTTGCTGTCACCCACAGATGGCGACGGACACAATCTCTGCCTTCCCAAAGAACCACAGATTTAGACTCACAGAGACGCCAACACATAGCTGCGGGAAAGAGGAACATAGCTGATGTGGAAACAGAATAATTGATTTGGCAGGAAAAAAAAAAAGCAGGAGTGGGGCTGGCGTCACATCAACCCACCCACCAGGATCCGCTGCAGCCCAGGGAAGCGCAGCCTCCCAGGAGAACAAGCCCTGGGCCTAATAAGGCTGAGCCATCGGCTGGCGACATGGTCGGGATGCCTTCTCCATGAACTCACCCCCACCCTGGGGGGAGCTGCTTCCCGGTGTGAAAAAAAAAAAAGCAGGAGTGGGGCTGGCGTCACATCAACCCACCCACCAGGATCCGCTGCAGCCCAGGGAAGCGCAGCCTCCCAGGAGAACAAGCCCTGGGCCTAATAAGCTGCTTCCCGGTGCGGGACCAGGGATGCTCCCGGTGCGGGACCAGGGATGCTCCCGGTGTGGGACCAGGGATGCTCCTGGTGTGGGACCAGGGATGCTCCTGGTGTGGGATGAGGGATGCTCACAGTGCAGGACCAGGGATGCTCCTGGTGTGGGACCAGGGATGCTCCTGGTGTGGGACCAGGGATGCTCATGGTGTGGGACCAGGGATGCTCATGGTGCGGGACCAGGGATGCTCATGGTGCGGGACCAGGGATGCTCATGGTGCGGGACCAGGGATGCTCCCGGTGCGGGATGAGGGATGCTCCCGGTGCGGGATGAGGGATGCTCCCGGTGCGGGATGAGGGATGCTCCCGGTGCGGGACGAGGGATGCTCATGGTGTGGGACCAGGGATGCTCCCGGCCACTTGGCTCCCACACACCCCACATCCAGACCTCCTGCTACAAGAAAAGCCACTTACCCACATCCCGGGTTGCCCTCCACTCGCTGCCATATGAAAGTGCAGTGAAAAAAAACCCCAGTCATCATGAATGAATAGTAAAGCATTTTTTTCCTGCACAGAAAATATTATATATATATATTATATTATATATTATAGCAAATATTTGATTGATTTCTGACTCTGCAGTAAAATGATACTACTTCTTTGTGTGACTTGTCAGGACCTTCCTTTGTTTCGATTTAACTCCATATGAATGAATCCTTTAGGAATAACAGATGTGCTTTGGGACAGAGGACAAGAGCTCAGAAGAAGGGCATGGAGGTGGCAGGGAATCTGCTGCAGCAGGGGCTGCTGCTCCCTTCTTTTGGAGGGATGGCTGTATTTCCTGGTATATTTATAACATTCGGATCCACTACTTTAATGCATTTCAGGGAGAGCCACATCTCCCTGCTGACGTCAAGAGAAGCAGCTGAAAATACGCCAGTAACAATTTAGGGGTTTCCAGGCAGGCTCTGTGGCTGTGCAGGAAGGAGGAGATTGCTTGTTACAAGCACAAGTAAAAGAAAAAAAAGTCATTTACAAAGGAAAAAGTAAGTAAATCATGTCAAAATTATTCCTGTTTTGCTGTAGCGCTTATATTGTGTTGCCAAAAAATGATCCTTCCTGCAGCAAGATTTCCATCTGAATTCTGAGGAGATTGGCTGGGCGAAGGGCTGCAAGACGCGGCTTTTGCTCCAAAACTTCATTTTGCTCCAAAACTTCATTTTGCTCTCTTGGCGCAGGGGACTTTTCTTGGGAAGTGTCTTCTACTAAGAGCAGGGAAGGCCAGGGGTGACCGAGCTGCTGAAGAGACGGGCCCCGTGGCTAATGGGACGGGCTGCTCTCCGACACCCAAGGATTTGTCTGCAAGACGCTTCATTTTAATTTTCTGGGGCCTTGCCAGCCTTGTGTGTTACACTGATGTAGTTCATACAACACAAGGATGTTTCTTTTCCCCTTCCTTTATTATTTATACCTTAAAACGCATCACTGTGTTCTCCGTTAGGTCTCTTTTCTAGAAAAAGCAGGGAAAGGTAGGTAAGGGATGGAGCTGCAGATCCTCACCCAGCTCAAGGGGACACTTGTGACCTTAAAAATGTTTTGCAGGTGGACAGTTATTTCAGTGCAAGTTTTTTCATTAGGAAAAAGTTTTAACATTTTTAAATAGCCAGTTCCAACATCTCCCCCGATTGGTTTATTCAGTTCAAAACTAAGCAAAATTCCCGTGAGGGGCATTTTAGCCTGGCATCCCCCAGCCACCATCTCCCCCCCCTTCCTTAGCACGTCCCTGTTCTTTCCCTGCTGGAGATGAGCTGGGGGATTTGCATGCTATTTTCTCACTGACTCATTTCCCAAATATGGCCATTTCACAAACATGATTCCTGCAGGCAGCCGTCCCCTTCACATCCTTCATAAAGGAAATTACTCAATCAATAAAGTTAATTCTCCCTCCCCCCCGAAGCAGCCACCCACCCCAGCAGATGTTCAGAAAGAGACCGAAACAAAGCCTGGAGCCTGGTGGGATCCAAACACCTCCTGCCAACGCAGCCCGGGGTGACACCGACACTTCAGCCAGACTGGGGAGACCACGTTCTGCTGCTTTAATTAGCCAACCGAAGGACTAATAAACAGCACTGATGAGTCCCTTCTCACTCTGGTCCCTTCTCACTGCAGTTACAGTCAACCCCCTTCTGCTAGAAATACTGTTTCCACCCTGAGCCCAAGGTGTCGTTAGCCCTAACGAGGTGTCCCCCGCGCACAGCACAAAGCACCCAACCCTGGAACTGGCCCCGTGGGACAGGGGAACTCATCCCACCTCCTCCTCCCATCCCCGGAGCACGTCCTCCCTGGAAAAGGAGCACAGACTGACCTTCATTTTGCTCCAAAACTTCATTTTGCTCTCTTGGCGCAGGGGACTTTTCTTGGGAAGTGTCTTCTACTAAGAGCAGGGAAGGCCAGGGGTGACCGAGCTGCTGAAGAGACGGGCCCCGTGGCTAATGGGACGGGCTGCTCTCCGACACCCAAGGATTTGTCTGCAAGACGCTTCATTTTAATTTTCTGGGGCCTTGCCAGCCTTGTGTGTTACACTGATGTAGTTCATACAACACAAGGATGTTTCTTTTCCCCTTCCTTTATTATTTATACCTTAAAACGCATCACTGTGTTCTCCGTTAGGTCTCTTTTCTAGAAAAAGCAGGGAAAGGTAGGTAAGGGATGGAGCTGCAGATCCTCACCCAGCTCAAGGGGACACTTGTGACCTTAAAAATGTTTTGCAGGTGGACAGTTATTTCAGTGCAAGTTTTTTCATTAGGAAAAAGTTTTAACATTTTTAAATAGCCAGTTCCAACATCTCCCCCGATTGGTTTATTCAGTTCAAAACTAAGCAAAATTCCCGTGAGGGGCATTTTAGCCTGGCATCCCCCAGCCACCATCTCCCCCCCCTTCCTTAGCACGTCCCTGTTCTTTCCCTGCTGGAGATGAGCTGGGGGATTTGCATGCTATTTTCTCACTGACTCATTTCCCAAATATGGCCATTTCACAAACATGATTCCTGCAGGCAGCCGTCCCCTTCACATCCTTCATAAAGGAAATTACTCAATCAATAAAGTTAATTCTCCCTCCCCCCCGAAGCAGCCACCCACCCCAGCAGATGTTCAGAAAGAGACCGAAACAAAGCCTGGAGCCTGGTGGGATCCAAACACCTCCTGCCAACGCAGCCCGGGGTGACACCGACACTTCAGCCAGACTGGGGAGACCACGTTCTGCTGCTTTAATTAGCCAACCGAAGGACTAATAAACAGCACTGATGAGTCCCTTCTCACTCTGGTCCCTTCTCACTGCAGTTACAGTCAACCCCCTTCTGCTAGAAATACTGTTTCCACCCTGAGCCCAAGGTGTCGTTAGCCCTAACGAGGTGTCCCCCGCGCACAGCACAAAGCACCCAACCCTGGAACTGGCCCCGTGGGACAGGGGAACTCATCCCACCTCCTCCTCCCATCCCCGGAGCACCTCCTCCCTGGAAAAGGAGCACAGACTGACCTGGGGTCCTGAGGGAATCCCACAGCTCCTCCCTGGATGGAGACCCTCCCAACGCCTGGAGCAGGGTCTGGTCCTGTGGGAAGTAACACACGAGAGCATTGCTCACAGGAGGAACTGGGGTCCTGAGGGAATCCCACAGCTCCTCCCTGGATGGAGACCCTCCCAACGCCTGGAGCAGGGCCTGGTCAGAGTCCACACCACCACTATTTTTACATCTCTCTCGTTTGCAATAAGAATAAGCAGGTCCAACATTGCATGCATTAAAAAAAAAGGCTTTTTGGATCTAACTTCCAGACACTAGACCTGCTCCGCAGCAGGTGGCTTTCCTCTCCCAAGACCTACACTCCCAAGGGATTTAGCAACAAAAAGCCCCCCAGAATCCCCAGGCTGAGCCTTGCCCTGGGTTTGATGGCTCAGTCTCAGGCTGGTGGCCACATCAAGAAGCCTCCTCTCTTCTGCCACAGCGAGGACACCTTTTTTTCCTGTAATTCTATGGTAAGGCTCAGTGACACCCTTGGACTTTTTCCAAGGTCGCATTCTTTAGTGACTCAACACTAACTGTAGCTGGAATTAAGTCTAAGCTTCTTAGTAGTAAAATATTAAGGATATTTAAGAAACATAGAATCGTAGAAAGGTTTGGGTGGGAAGGGACCTTAAAGCCCCCCCAGTGCCACCCCCTGCCCTGGGCAGGGACACCTCCCACCAGACCAGGTTGCTCCGAGCCCCCTCCAGCCTGGCCTTGAACCCCTCCAGGGATGGGGCAGCCACAGCTTCTCTGGGCAACCTGTTCTAAACCACAGTCATACCTGATTGTCACCTATTTTAGCCCAAGGCATGCCTTGGCAGCCGTTCAGCAGTGGTGCCTGGTCGCTGCTCGGTGGGGTGACAGCCTGGTGTCCCCCCCATTGCATGAGAAATCTCCTCCACACGGTGTGAGCTGCAATGCCAAATCTTTGGAAATTCTGGCCCCACCTGTGGTCATGCGATGGAGAGTGCTGAGATCCACCAGGGTGAAGATGGAATTTCTTACAGGCTACTGGACTCCTTCTGGCCCCACCTGTGGTCATGCGATGGAGGGTGCTGAGATCCACCAGGGCTGAAGATGGAATTTCTTACAAGTTACTGGACTCTGGCTCCAGCCAGCCTCCTCCTGTGGTGGGCAGCAGATGCCATCAGAATAAAGACGAGTAGTCCACAGCCTTCTCCCTGGGAAAGACCACCAGTTGCTCCTACCACATCCATCCCCTTCTCAAAACCCAGCAGGTATTACGAAGAACCTGAAAGATTTCAGCTTCTCCTCAGCTGGGTTCAGCAGTGGTGGCTGCAGCTGCCCCCGGCGGGCAGTGACCCCGTGTTGGTGCTCAGGGATGAAGCACGTTACTCCCTTTCCTGCTGGAGGAATATTTTTGCTGCTGAGAATTTGTTGGCCGCAGAACAGGCCATGGCCAGGAGGCAGGAATAACAGTGTTCTGAGGCTGAAGGCAGATGGAAAAGCATCTCACCACGAGCAGCCTCTGAAAGGGCTTTTCCGGGCACTTTTCTCCAAGGCTGGGGATGGACCTGAAGAGATTTCAGTGTGAATTCTGATTTCACGTTACCGCTGCCTCCAAAACTTATCTGGCAGGTGCAGCTGAACCTCGCGTTGCTTCCTGTGCCGAGTTGCTCTGTTCTGCTGTCACCTGTGTCCACGTTGCCATGGCAAAGGCACTCCTGCATCTGGGGGTTTGAAACACAGAGCCCACAAAGCACTTCGGATTCCTTGGACACGACAGGCATCTATTTATTTTCCAGGTGATTCTCCTTGCTTGAGATAAAAATCTGTAAAACAAATGGAGGACACGCTACTCACGGGCCACTTCCTACCTCCCCAGCAGCACCACCAGGATCCTGTGCACGTGTTGCACGTCGCACACGTGAGCACCCCGTGAGCACGTGCCTGGTTTTTGGATCAAACACGTCTTTGGTTTCGTGCTGTTATCAGGTTGCTGTGTAATTCCTGGTGGTTTTTATAGAACGTCTAGAAAATTAAATTACAGCAGCCTTTGGCTGAACGCAAGAGCAGCGCAGATTCTACCCCTCATAGTGTAACTTCTCTAAATAAGCTGTAGTGTTATTTATGTATTTACTCTTGTATTAACACACATTTCCACCAGCCTGTCACAATGACCAAATGTTTTTGATTTTACACGTCTGTGAGTAAATACTAAAAGAAGTCAGATTGGATGGGTAACGCTCCAAACACACACATTCGTCCTCAAAGTACCAGCCAGGTACCGTGCTGAGCCCCTCTCACAGGTAACTACAACAAGTGCCACTTTTTGCAATTATTTTTTTCTTTTACACCAAGGCTGGTGACAGTCAAATTGTTCACGGGAACCAGAAGCAAGTTATTGCGTTGAATTTTGCGAGTCCCGTGGAATGAGGCACACAGCCCCTCCTAGCACAAATAAAGAATTTGTTTCGTAACAGGACTCATGGATTGTGTCTCGGAAGAGACGTCAGATCTGCTGTTCAAAGCTGGTTTTCTGCTGGGAGTTCTTAATGAGTAATAAGGTGGGTTATAAATTCAGCACCGTGAAACAGCAGAGCACAGGAGCAGCGGAATTCCTGAGTCTGCTTTTTAAGCCCTGCAGAAACCTGGATGTTGGGAAATTCCTGAATCTGCTTTTTAAGCCTCACAGAAACCTGGATTTTGGGAAATACCTGAGCCCACTTTTCAAGCCCCACAGAAACCTGGATGTTGGGCGCAGCAGGAGGACAAGCTGAGCACACAGAGCATCTTCTCACATCTGCATCACTTTTGGTAGTTCAGAGGGAGGAGCATGGCAATAAGATGCTTTTTAGAAAGCACTTAAGGCAAATTCATGCTGTTTTGAGAAAGACACGGACAGAAAAACTACAGGAAGAATCCAGTGGTGAGTAACAAGCTGCTGTTCTATGGACATAGCAGAAGATGAAAACCTGTGGAGGCTCCCGGCAGCGGGACTGGGGCCTGCAGGGGCACTGACACATCCACGGGTGGTGAGTAACAAGCTGCTGTTCTATGGACGTAGCAGAAGATGAAAACCTGTGGAAGCTCCTGGCAGCGGGACTGGGGTCTGCAGGGGCACTGACATCCACCTACATAGCAGAAGATGAAAACCTGTGGAGGCTCCCGGCAGCGGGACTGGGGCCTGCAGGGGCACTGACACATCCACCTGCATCTCCACTCACCAAAGGGGAAGAGAGATCCCAGGAATTTAAAGAGTTTCCAAAACTGGTATTAAGTTCAGCTTTTCTTAAGAACAGGCTCATTATTGTAATTATTTTCCCTCTCTCTCAATGCATTTACTGGAGTTATTTGCTGCGGGGAAGGACAGAACTTCACCTATAAATAGTTCAGAAAAGCTGGACAGAGGGGTTTGAACATAAGAATGTTTTCTCTTCCTGCGTTAGTCTAACGGGGCAGATGCCAAGGCTTTTATGAATGATGAATGCAGCAGTCTCCTTCCCAAATGAAGACGTTGGACGTCTGCCACTGGAACAAGGTGCTCCTATTACACACTGCCAGCAAATCTCTGCTGCTTTAATGAAAACTAGATTACTAAATCACTTGTCTTTTGAAAAACATTACTCTTGCCTATAACGATGGTGCACAGCGTAGTCTCCTCTAGAATAAAAGAGAAGAATAACCAGGCTAGAAAGGCATTTGAATCACAGCCCTAAGAGGGCAGTTGGTGTGTGGTGCCCCTGATGAAGTGCCTGGTTGTGAAACCCCCCACCTCCCTCCGGCACCGACAAACAATCCGGGGCAGGACTGATTGGGAATGGCATTGGGCAAGGGGCTTCCCCCCACAGTGATCCTCTTCTTACCTACCTGGAACAGTCATTCTTTAATGTAATCACCAACAGTTGGGATGGAAATCTGGCTTGACAGAACACTGCTCCTTACTTAGGAGTGGAATTTTGCACTTAAATATGATTTAATTTCTGATTCAGAAAGAACGTAGTAGCATTATGTAAAGTTTGGTGGTTTTTTCCCACTGAGTGACCCTTAGTCTCAGGAACACTTTGGAAGGAGAGTGCTCTGGTCTGTGACCTGTGACAGATCTGGAGGTGGAACACTCAAGGTGAGAGCGGTTTGAGGGAAGCCAGGGAGGCTGCAGGGGTTTTGTGGCAGCCAGTGATGCCGGGACTGGGGATCAGCAAACTGCAACATTCCTTCCAAATGCCATGGAAATTCCATTTACATTTTGCAATATACTATACATACCTTCACATTTTGTGTTCACAAGCAACAGTTATCTTCTGCCAACCTCCAGAAGGGTTGTACCAGCAGATGCACAGTGCCATCTCCCCTTACCTGCCATCCTTCCTACCGCTCCCAAACCGGACCCACCTCCCATCTCCTGTGGATGCTCCACAGCAGCATCTCAGAGTGAATCCTGAATCACACCTCTCCCCCCACTGCTTTTCCTTGCAGTAACTCAGGACACAGTAGGAAGACTCTTAATTCACACCGAGGGCTCATTTCCAAGGATATCCTCTTGCCTCCGACTGGCACACACACTTATTGCACGTTACCTTAGAGTTAAAAACCCCCAACAACATAACACAGGGTAACCAGCAGGTACATGCACAGACCAGCAGGTACTACTGAAACCAGATTAACTCGGAAAAACACCAGAAAGGGAGAGAACAAAAAGGAAAAACTAAAGCTGACATGATAACGAGCAGTGAAAGTGGGTTTAAAAAACCCGTGCCAGAAGCTCTATGGGACTGTAAAGCACCAAAATGAGGCTTTTTTAAAAAAGCCTCAAACAGACATTAGGACTGTGTAACCCACCTGGTTGTATTTTACAAATGGGGTGACAAATCCAGGCAACTTCAGTGCTAGCAGGCACTGCACCCGTGGCAATTCAGGGTAACACACACAATAAGGCACCTTCTGATTTTCCTGCCAGGCGAAGTATTACTGCACCCCATCTCCCACTCCGCAGTTCGGGGAGCTGACAGTACCCTTGCATGATTGGGATATAAAGCTCATAAAAGTTTTAATTCAAACATTATTACAAACCAGAGAGAAGTCAGATAAAACCAGAGATTTTTTTTTTTATTGCACAAAATAAATTATATAGAAACAATGCAACAAACCAACTGGTATCGTAGGCTGCACAACAGATGTTACAACATGAATATATTTATTGCTTTGAGAAAGGAGCAGTTCAGTGCTAGTAAGCAGATTAGTTATACTTCTTGCTTGTCTAGATTTTTTGATAAAATTAATCCAGCTGGGCTAGAGGCATCTTGCAGCATTGGGGTCAGACCTAACCCCCTGTACCAGCCGTGAGGAAGGTGCTGGGAACATCCTTGACATTAGCACAAAGCTCTGGATCGAACGTCACCGTGCGGAGCCAGACAGGTAGTTACAGAGTCAGAAATATCACTAATATCAGATATATTTCACATGAGGTTCTACAAGGGCCATTTACAGGGTTTGCATGAACTGTTGTTCTAAAATAAATCATGTTTACAAATCCTGCTTACAGGCACACTGAGCTCTGGACCAAGAGGCAGGACCACAGGGGTTTGCCACACCCCCCCCAAAATACCCAAACTCCCCTTATTTCATTGTAAAACTCCTCATTAGTGCTAACCTGGGGAGAGGGGGCTCGTTTTTCCCAGGGTCACACTCAGCTTCGAAGGATTTTAGCACAGATTTTTTTAAAAAAACCAAAACAACAAACATTCCTTTGGTAGAACTGGGTGAGATTCCCAGTGCTTTTTAAAATACTTCAAAACACAACAGATTTGGTTCTTTAAAGGACACACGACTGCAATCCTGGTATTGCACTCACAGCTCCAATGGACTGGTGTAAAATGCTACTTTATGGACCCTGAGATGTTGACCCCCAATTAATTCATACAGCAATTAGCTCTTAATAAAAATTATACAAATGGACGATATTCATGTAACAGCTGCAAAATATTGCAAGAAATGAGTTATTCTGAACTTAAACAATACTATCTGTACAAGTGCTCAGAAACTTTAGCAATGCAATCATGATCCATGCACGTACCCAGCAGTACTCTCCTCTGGGGGAAAGGAAGTATCAAACTTGACTAATCTGGCATCGTTTCTCCTCTGGGAAACTGCTTTTTGAATACCGTATGTAAAATTTTGTCACCATTGTGTAAAAACGTTTATAGGTACAGTAAGATACAACCAAATACACCCTAAAACATCCGTTAAAACACAAACACCACCAAAAAAAAAATCATAGGCAGTTTTTACAATGATGATGAAGTAGAAACGTGCTAAGGCAGGGTGAAGCTAATCTCAAGGATGAAGCCCAGCACCCCCAGCCTCTGGTCAGACAGCACTCAGTGTCACAGGAGTGACCAGGGGAAGCAATGCCTTTAGCCCAGCTGCACTAACCACACAGCTTCACACAGAATAAACATTCCAGAAACCAACAGAAAATGCATTTGAGCACAAACAATAAAAATATGTAAGTGATTCTCTAAGCAGCATTTTGTTTTCTCTTTTTTTTTTTTTTTTTCAAAACATTAACATAGATAGATATTGGACTGATTAAATATCTACAAGTGCTTTTCCTTTACAAAAATACATATATTCTTAATAGTAGGATAGACTGTCATTAACAATGACCTGTGTTTTTTTCACTTCAATTTGAATGATTTATAAGCTAAATTTTACAACCACAAAAAGGTTTATTTGTAATATGATGTTATCACTTTTGACAAAAAGCTTAAAACATTTTATATTTTAAAACAAATCAGCAACGTAACATCACGATATGTTCTATGAGCTCCTACGCACCGTGAGGGCTGCTCTAGTCAAAACTGGGAACTACTGATCCAACGCAAGGACGCATGAGAACATCATCACTGCTCACCGTAGGCTCCTTCCCTACCCTAACCTGCATCACAGCTTATTTAAGGACACTTAGGCCCCCGTCCCAAAAATAATCCATGGAGAGTAACTCTACAGCATCTACTCTGTAGCCTGGAACCTCCAACAATTCCGGCTTTGCACTCGTTTTAAAAAAAAAAAAACAAACCACCCACACACTATTTTCCTTTCAATAGGTAAGTCTGCAACAAGGGACAAAATGACACATCGCTTCATGTTTATTCCAGGAAGCTTGTATTTGAGGAAAAAAATACCATCAGGAAATTTTCACAATGAAGTATTTCAGTCAGCTGAAGAATTAAATTGTCCTATTACTTTCCAGGTTAGTTAATCACTATCCTGGCAAAGGAAATCAAGATATTTGGATTTCTTCATTTCTATTTTACACTGCTCAAGTAAAATAACCGACTTCTTGCTAAACAATGGTCTCGTGTCAAGGACAGCAACGCCGCTCGCTAAAAAAATATCTATAAAAATCTGTAAAACACACTTAGATTCTTCTCGTTATCCTCCAACTCTGTCCTCCCCACCCTCCAGAAGTGTCACTGAGCTCGGAGGGGATGTCCCCCCGCAGCCGGGTGACAGTTCTGGGGATGTCCTGGGCCAGGTACAGCAGACACATCAGCAACACGGGCCCTTGTGCTTCTCTTCCCAAGCACCGGCTCCAACAGCCACTCCAGCTCTCTTTACCTTTTCCTGCTCCTGTTGGGTGGGTTTTTTTACCTTTCCTGTTTGTTTTGGAAACTGCCCTGTGTGCCCGGCCCTTCGGCTGGGTGACGGGGACAGGTCCCACCAGCCAGGTTCTGCCTGATGGTCCCTGGTGTCTCTCTTGGCCACTGCACCCCAGGAAAGTGCCAACGCCTTACGCCAGGCCAGTTCCTGGGTGGCTTTACCTTTGGTATTAGATAGGCCCCTTAAAACTGTTAGGCAATCAGACTATCCATAAAAATAGTTTATTTTTAAAAAAAAACCTTTTTTTTTAAAGAATAAACTAAATATCTGACAACAAAAGGTAATTTTAAATCAATTAATGTGGGATATTTTTCAGGAAAATGGGAGCATGTTCCATTTTACTACATCAAAATTCATGAGGCCACAGCAGCAACGTCTACTGTCCTCAATGTAAGACAAACCAGAATTTCAGGAGTGGAATCCCATCAGAAAATACGTGCCTTGTGCTTTGATAATAAAAATCTTTATCCCAGCTGTGACACAAAGCTCAGCAGGTGAACTGGCAGCACCAACATTTGGCTGTTGCAGCAATCCTCCTGTACTCTGCAGACCCCAGCTCAAGTCTTTGCCTTCCACTCACCACCACGAGGAGAAAGGAGAGCACTGGGTAACTACTTCTGTCAACTCTCATGCTATTAACCTCGTTAACAGGAGCATTTCCTAAAAACACACACAAGTTACTTCAAAGCAAAGTACAGCTAATGGTTCAGATAAACATGCCAAGTCAAACCAATGCCTCTCTTTGGTTAAACTGAATGGACTCACAAAAGCTTCCGCTTGTGGACACCTTTCATTCCACACCATCTCCTCCATCCTACAGGTCCAAGGGCAGCCAGGAGGTCCCTGGCCATCTCTGGGCTCCTCCAACTCACTGCCAACTTCCACAACCACGGGGATCGAAATCCCTTACTAGAGAATGAAACACCATCCTCCCTCAGCCGCAGTAGCTACCCGAATCCAGAAGACCATTTATGGCACATACCTGGGATGGAAGAATCTGCCAGGAATTCATTAATTAATCCATTTCCTATTCTGGAATCTGATGGTTCAATCTGACCTACAGACAGCATAGACAGTAGTTTTAAAAGCTCTGCTTATGAAGAAAAATGTATTAACATCATAAGATCATCTTCTGGAGGACATTCCTAGAGAAAGGTGTTTCAGCTGAGGTCCGAAGGCCAGACTGCCCAGATGGGATAAAACTAGGGGGAAACGAGCAGTTGGAAGCTTTTCACACTCCCTTTTGGGTGAATCAATCCCCTCGTGTCTTAGGACTCCCCTGAAGAGGCTCTAGCAGCCTGCAAGCCTTCCTCCAACGAGTACCTCCAGCTGAACACCCTGCTGGAGCACCACCTTGTTCAAATGGGCCATGGAGGGTTCCAAGACAACACTTTGTTGAAAGGAGCAAAGGAGAGCTGCCTGGGGACCCAAACTCACGAGCCCACTCCTCACCTACGTGTCTCCTTTGTAACTCCTCAGTGTTTCTCCTCACTGGGATGAACTGGGGTGGGGCATGGAATGGGCAAAGGATGTGCAAGAACCTAGAATGAATGACAGAGGGTGCCTGAAGAGACACTGTCACTGAGATAAATAGAACAACATGGCATCAAGTAAAGTGAGGGGAATATCCTGCAAGATACAAACATTTTTGACGGAATCAAACAGATGCCTTCAACCTGTCTAGGTGATGTGAAGAAACTGGACCAAGCTCTTGATTTAAGCATCTCTATGTTTATCTATTTGTCGTGGACAGGCATCTACGCCCTAAGTGCCTTCCGTCTTTTCTGGGATAAGAACGAGTGGGATCAGTCCATGGAACTGACGAGTATTTCAGGTGGCCCCTCTATGAACAGGGCTCGACCTGCTTATTTTGAGACTTAAGTCTGGCTTTGAAGAATGATCTTTCTCTAGTATTTCTGCCAGACGTGGGACCTGCCTGAGCTGGATGCTACTCCTTTTGGTGCAAGTCCTCCCAAAAGGATTTCTTCTGGGGAGTGAATGTCTCTTGGTGTCTTCAGTGACATGAAAATGTAAAAAAAAGCCACAAATGGAACAATACAACTGAGTGACTAAAGCCTGCCCTATTCTGTTATTTCAGAAAAGAGCAGAGAAGGAAACCTTGTTTGCTTCTCTCACAAAGTCACATCCAACAATTACAGATGGGGGAGATGAAATGAACTCCAGCCTGTCCCTGTGCCTGCAGAACAAGAGCCCAGCTGGTACCTAAAGGGAATGGGATGGATCCCTTTTCTCCCAGACACACCAGAACTGTGTTCCATAACTGCAGAAGAGAAAAGTCAAGCCAAATTGTTGGAGCCTAAGGAGAAAAAAGACAAAGATCCAGAATTCAAGAGTTCCTCATGCAGAAAGTGAAATCATTTCAATATTCTCCTCATGCAGAAAGTGAAATCATTTCAATATAAAAGTAATTCTGTTCATAAAGTTTCTGCAGAGATAGTTTTTTTTAAATTTTGAATTGCTTTTTCTGCTTGTTTTCCATGAAAGAAAGCATGTTTATGAAATAGTCTAAAGTTTCTGCAGAGATAGTTTTTTTTTAAATTTTGAATTGCTTTTTCTGCTTGTTTTCCATGAAAGAAAGCATCTCAATATCGCATGTTTATGAAATAGCCTTGCTGAAAACATTAAGACCATAGCTAAAATACAGAAGCAAACATGACCCTGCTGAATGCAAATAATGGGCTTACAAGGTATTCTGGATTAATAATCAGGCACTTTGCTTTAGATAGCTTTTTCAGTAAAGTCAAAACAATACTTTTTAGAAATATTTTTTTGCATAATAACTTCAAGCTAGTGAGTCTGCACGATGTCCTAGCAATCCAATCCTAGAAGTTTTCAGGGGAACAGACCTACTACAGTGGTGAGTCACTTAGAGGGTGGCAGTAATCTTATTTGGTATTTCATCCAAATAAAAATACATTTGTAGGACTAGGCCCTTAGCTAAGAGCAGTGTAGTAAAGTGTGGTGGAAGAAACGTTTCTTGATTAACCATCTAATTCCATATTGTTTGAGATATTACAGGATCTTGCTCAGTTTGTTACGAGACAAACGCAGCACGCAGCTATGCTCCACAAAAAGTTCATCATGATGCTCGTTAATGAGTTACCACACAGTTAAAAGCACATAAATTTTTTCACTTTTAGAGAAAAAAAAAAGCACCAAATGTGCTAAATAAGAGAGCAAGATTAGGTAGTAGAGGGAAATTTTTTAGGCCTTATTCCTCTGCAGCAAGGTACTGCCCATGGGGCAAAGGCAGGGAAACAGTGGCAGCAACACGTGTTTTATATCCTTATTCTTTATGAACATGCCGGGGTGAGCCTTTGCCATGGCAATGCCCACAAGTGTGGCTGTGTACAGCAACCTGCTCCACCATGGCATTCAGCACAGTTTTCATGGAATGCTCACGTTCTTGGGTCACTTTATCCCATCTTTGGCACACAGGACCCTGCACAGGCACCCCCGTATCCTACGCTGCTCAGCAATTCTCCACTGGCACAAAGGAATTCAACGTGCAGATCTGCAGACACACGACACATACGTGCTATACAACAGTGAAACTGCCTGCAAAAAAGGCAATGCCTGTGTTACACCAGCTGCCCCGTTAAGATATGTATTTCACGGGCACTTCACTGCCACAAAAACCATGAAACAGTAACAGTATGAGGATATAACAGCACTGTGCTGTCAGATCAGCAATGCATCAGGCGTAGGTGGCCAGACCATATGCACTTGATGCCATGACTCTCAGCTGGGAACATCACATCTACCTGTCAGTATTTTCCATGCTTAAAATGAAGATTTGCCTTCTGTAATCAAGCTTTAAGCTCCATCAAGAAAATGCCATGAATTAAACCAACGTCCAATTCTGATCAAGAGAAATTCATGGCTCTCTGAACTGCAAATACAGAAAGTCATTAAACTGTCAAATCTTCTATTAGTTGTCATTCAGAAGCAAATCCAAAGTGGTCCTATTTCAGGGGTCCTGTCAGGTGGATGCATAAATGGATATAACCATTTGGACATCACCAAAAATGGATTAAAATTACTGTGGTGTTCTCTTTTTAAAACCAGTCTGTTCATATTTGGCAAAACAGCAGTGCAACCATTGAGAAAAAAGTTGTCCCCTGACCCAAGTAAGAATTACACTGACGAGCACTACCATTAGCTTTGTGACAAACTGAGCCAGGCGTTTTATCTCTAGTGAATCTACAGTGAAAATTCTGGTATAAAAACACGTGACACATATAAAAACTGTAAGGTGTCACTGGTATGTGCAGGTAAATATTTACAAATGATATCCTATTCCTACCGTACAAAACAACTGGATATACTGAAGAATGATTTGCGATTAGAACGTGTGCCCTGCTCTTCCAAGCTGCCCCAGGAGGAGGACTTCTATCTATATACACAAAAACCCTGTTTTTCCCTAGAGACCCTGCAGAGGAGAAGACCCCCCTGCTCCACGGAGAACCTTCTGGTTCCTGTCACGTAGCACATCACGGACTGGGTGGGCAAATCAGTGCCTGGACCAGTCTGGGGAGAGGAGCACCATCTTCCCCAACACTTTTCTTCCCCAGGCTCAGCAGCAACCAAACAATATGTGCAACCTCGACCTGCAAGGGCAGGTTTCCTAGTGCTGCCCACAGCATCCTTTCTGCACCTCAGCTGGGCTCTGGAGTGCAATGGGAGACATTCACCTGACTCTACACCCACTCCTCAAGTCATCAGCATCACAACTCCTGCTAACACCAGCGGGGCCAGACTTCACCCAAAACATGCTTTTTTTTTTCTCCCTACAGAAACACGAACAAAAATCTACAAAGGGGTGACAGCCCTGCATCTGTCTTTCATACTCTATCCCGAGACAGAATTTCCACTCTGTCTTATCTAACTGCGATTAGTTTGCTCTACAGTAGCTTCTGAAAAGGTGATTTGGTTCCTTTTGCTGCTGGCACAAGGCATCAGAGAGTCGATGGTTATCTGCAACACCAGCAAGTGCTGTAGATGGTACGTGGAGTAAGTGGAAATTACATAAAGGTACTAAACTCCAAGTTTCTCCACAGAATTTGAAGTGAAAATCTCAACTGACCGTTAAGCAGAGCAAAGACAACGGAAGACTACGGAGAACAGATGGGTCAATGCGTTCCCTGCGGCGTTACCAGAGCCCCCAGTGCCACTCTGCACTGGAACCATCACCCCTGCAATACCTAAGGCCACAATCACTCTTTATCCAGCACAAACCAGACCTGAGCACTGCTTTTGGTCAGACGGCTCATCTTCAGTATTGCATCACCTCTCCTTTTACAGAAATAGGAATGAAAACTTCCATGATGAATGCTAAACTCCAGGTAGTCACCAGAGATATCATATAGAATGTCATTAAAGCTATATATTACTTTTCCTTTAGCATATTATATACCTCCAACCAATCTTAAAAGGAAATGTTTACTATAAAAGGCAATACTTATGTAAAACGTTGCCTTGGTTTGTAACCTTACAGTGAAATCTACTTGTTCCATAGACATGTTATTTTTAACTTCCTTTTTATGGAGGCTTTATTAGAAGAAATGTAACCTGACCAGAAGCCATTTTCCAAAAACAGCTAGTATCCCAAACTCCAATCTTTAGGGAAACCATAGAAAAGTGCAATCAGAAAGGCTGCAATGCTTTGAAGCAATATTAGCAGAATCTATTTAGAAGATTTAAAATGACTGTTTTGAATTACCACGTTCTACACCTCTCGTTAGCGGTAATTAATCTTCCCTCACTGCAAAAGGACCGTTGCACACTCATGAGTGAGCTATACCTGGACCCGTGAGAAGCTTATCAAGAAAAAGTTAGTGGCCCAATTACCACTCTTCTAAATATATCTTCTATACAAAATATCTTCAAGGTATAATCCTTAGTTATTTTTACAGTACTCTATGATTTAAACAACACTATTCAGTAAAATAGCAAGTGTGTGAAACCACAACAGCACACGGGATGGGCACTCTGCTGTTTTGCTAGTGTAACCGATATTCGGACCAGGGAAATGTTCTAACACGCAAGCAAAAATATTCCATAGTTGTTGAATCCAGACTGTACACGTCATGATTTTGGCTATGATTTGCAGCACACTCGTAAGATACACAAATATCTTTATGCACATTTCAGTAGCAGAATGGCACTTAGCTTGCTCTAAGAGAAACAACAGAGATGCAACCGACGATTTTAAGAAAGACAATGTCCTTATTTGCATGCTGAAAATCTGGTTGTGTCCCCCTAATCCAGGCACATCCATTCATTGTGCAATCTGTCGATGGGTAAACAATAGTGCAGGATTCATCTCAGTGGGATCTGGCCCTTTGGTCTAACCGAAGTCAATTCTAGGTCGATACTGAAGTACCATAGGGTAAGACTAAAAACAAGAGAAAACCAACAACAAAAACAGACAAGAAAACATGAAGACATAATTCATAAAAAAATACAAAGAAAATGCAATTAAAGATTGCTTTAGGAATAGACAGAGCTTTTCCCTAAAACACACGTATATGGCCATCAGTTTTATTTAGATGTAATTTATTCTATGCATTTCCACAGTTAAATCCATACCTGTACTTCAAATCTATATTTAATCTCTAAGTCAGTTATAGTTGTAGCTATTTGTTATTAATATAAAATGCCTGTGTAGTCGGTGTGTGCCCTTAACAAACCTATCTTTGTAGGATCACAAATTACTTGGTCTCTGATTTTTTTGCATAGGATATGCCTACCATATTATTTAAGTGCTATTTTACTTTTTTTTCCCCCACTTTGATTACCTAAATCATCTCTAAAAGGACTCAGCTCTACTGGGGAGTGCAGAGGGGCAGGGACAGAGCAGTCACCTCACAGAAATTGCCGTGCAGACCAGCAAGGCTCGGGGGTTTTGCAAACAAAACGACAAACCAACCGTATAAATAAAATGCACTGCACTGGAACAATTCTAGTGACTGGAGCCGGCAGGACTGCAGGAGGTCACTCCCATCCACACTGGGGACTGACCCTCTGGCATTAACTCTTTAATTTTTTGCTCAAGCAAAAATATGATTTCAAAATTCCAAGGTAACTTTTAGAAATTAGTTCAAATCCAAATTCTCAATGAGGAAACCAAAATATTGTTTCCCATAGGTATCAGCCAGTTTGATCAAGAGACTTAGAAATAAACTTCAGTTTGCAGGTTCTGGAGATTTTGGTTTGTTATATGCTAGAGATAAGGCATTATTCCATTTCTAAATTTAAAAGATGTGAAAGGAATACAATATTAGAAAAATGTAACATTTTTTTACTCCATTAAAAAGAACATATGAATTGCCATAAAGAGCTGAAGCCAAAGCAGTCTCTTTGGGTTCACACTGCAGCTCTGATCCCAGCGCTGTGGTTGGAGGTGGGGTATCAGCTCTCTAACAAACAGAGAAACGGCCTCATGGAAAGTAAAAGAAACCCCTAGACCTTTAGAATGGACTCTATTTATTCATTCCACAAAGCTTCTTCTGAAGGAACGAAAAAGCTCAGGCCTTACTCCTAGAGTTTTAGCACTTTGTTGGCAGGAATTATAAAAACTCCACCAGGTGGGCTCCAGCAGAAGTGCCGAGAGGAGCCTGAGGACTGTGGTATGTACAGTCGTGAGTGCCTCTTACCTGATAAAAAGTGCCATCCTCTGAGCAGACTTGCGAAGATGAGCAGTTCTGACACCGAAACTGCGAAGGAGATGATTTTCTGATCAGATAAGAGGCATCCACAGCCGGACATACACATTTACCATTTTTTTTCTTTTTTTTAAATTTTCAAATGCAAAGTTTAAAATTAATCTACTTATTTAAAACAGGAAATACTTCTCTAAGGAATAAATGGATGATATTTTCCCTTTACTAGTCTACCTCTTGTAAAGTCCAAAGGTGTGCCAGTAAAAGCTCATGGTGAAGAGTACCAACGATGGAGACAATGGATTTACCTGATCTTCATCCAAAAGAAGAGACTGTTAGTTAATTACCATCAGAACTTCTGTTTTCTAAGCAGACCCAATGTTACTGGGTTTATCACCTGTAATTTTTACAGGTTTCAGTTTGCCATCTCTGACTTCAGAGGGGTGAGTTAAAACTACGTAAATCAAAACCATGACCACACACCTGACTATACTCTGTGTGTGTAATCACAACTTGTACATTTCATCAAGAGTTATCAACTCTTACATTCACTTAATGTTAAAAATGATAGCTCTTGTTGCTTCTAAACCAAGGCAGGTGCCAAAAGCCCATCTGTAGATGGGGGCTGCAGCGTTACGTGTCCTGAGAGAATTCCATTATCACTAAAGCTGTTGCCTCTATATCTCCCAGTAGCACAGCCACTGCTAACCAAAGCAGAAGATGGTAAGCCAAACAAAGAACTGCTTTCACAGCAGTACTGAAAAAAGTACTACTTAAAGTTTCCTTATTGCTCTGATACTGGGGTTTCAACAATCACCACATTTCGGTGCAACTTCACCTTCAAAATGACTGAATACCTGCCTATATACATTAACTCCCCTAATTCCTACCAAAATCTATCTTTCTTTTATTCTCTCTCTCTTTTCAGATTAAGGTAAAACTTCATTAAACTTGTGAATTTTTAACTCCACAGTGTGTTTAATCCTCTGTCTTCTCTGTCCGTGCCCCAGTGGTTTTAACTCTGAGCACTTGGAAGCTTAAAAAAAAAAAGAGTACTGAGAGTTTGGAATTTTTTACAGCTCAGTAAATGAACAGCTGGGCAGTGCTTAGCCTTAGCTGCACCCCACTACAGCCCCCACTACACACCACAAACCTGCACCTACCACACACCAGCAAAGGGTGAGGAACAATCACCAGCCACACTCGAGCAAAAAGAAAGAGAAGAAATAGAGATACGACATCTAACAAAAAAAATATTTAAATACACAAGGCAATTAAGGGTTACTGACTACCAGACCAGAAATAAAGGTTAAATATTGCAATTTAAAATATGCTCATGCATCAAGGAAAACCTATTTAGCTGTTATTCTGGCTGTGTTATACAGCCTATCAAAAAACCATGGGTGTAGTATAAACAGAAACAATAACAAACAGATTACACTTCTGCAACAATTGTTCAGTGTCACTTTCACTTCCCTGCCTGAATACAACAGATTCTTCATAAAGAACTGCTGGGTGCAGATCCCCAACTAGTACAACTCCAAAGGTCACTTGAAAGGAAATTTGCAGAAAAAGAACAAGCGCTTGCTTTTCAGCTGCTTGACTCAAAACTGAGCAGAAATTGGGTGTAAACTTTGTACACCTGCTGGTCTGAAGTTTCAGAATCTGCACAACAAACGTGCTGCAGGGTCTCAATCACAGGGTGTAACATGAGAAATCAGAAAACATGCAAAATGCATGTTTAAATGTAAATATCCCTTTAAGTATAGGGATATCTGAATGGTCACAGAATATATTTCAGGACAAGTCGTGAAAGCATGTATACTCTCTATATTAAATACACCCAAACCATCATTTGTCAATAATGTAACAGCATTTACGTTTTCGCCTCTTAGTCTCCATCTGGTCATGTAGATGAATTCCATCGTGTGATCCTTCCCCATGATCTCTCCATTGCATAGTACGTCCAGCTTAAAACACAACAGAACACACAGTAAGACAAAGGGATTCCAAATGTTGATGTCTAACTTGTAAATGAATGTCTGAGAGTTAATCCCACTACTGCTGCCGTTACATCTGATACAACTATTGTGTATCTCAAACCTGGACAAACACACCACACTGACAACATGTGACTTTGTACAGTGTTATTCCACCTGGGTTTTTCACTTTTGTGTTTTCAGGTAAGATGTGGACAGAAGAAGGCTATGAAACTGGGCAGGAAATCATTAGAAGACAAACTCTCCCTGTATTTATCAATACCACATGCCACCGGTTTGAAGACAAAGCCTTCTGCTGCATTTTGAAGGCCTTCTTGCTACATCAATGCTCTTTCAAACCCAAAGATACAAACCCCAAATACTGTAATTTTCAGTTTTTTAAAGTAAATGATAAAGTAATTCAAAAGCAAACGTCATCAAATGGCTGGTCAGCATGTCATGATCCCGTGACAAACTCCTAGCAGAGGCAGGATGTTGCGTTCCCCAATCATTCTAAAGGTTCCTCACCTGCTCCTAATTACTGGGCAGTTTCTTACAGCTACACAAACTGCAGGTGCAGAGTAATTTGGTGTATCTCTAGCTGATCTCTCCTTTCTGCAGTACTTACTATCCCCAAACCGTATTCAGTGATTTTTTTTATTAGCCACATGGAAAGAGAAAGCATTTATTTTTTTAGATAAAAATATCTGCGACAGGATGCAGCACAAACTGAAGCTCCTAAAAGTGCACGAGTCCTCTGATCAGCAGCTTCAGTCACTGTGACAAAATGATCACTTCCCATTTAAGGGCAGAAAATATAACTTGGAAAATCAAACAGTACTTAGTGATTGGGCTAAAAAAAAAATATTCCTCAAGTTCAAATGTGATTAAACTTCATAAAAACCTAATACTTCGGAGGGAAATAAAAATACAAGCAACATTATTTCAAATGTACCTCGTAAGAACTCGGAAGTTTTAATTTTAAGCTGAGAAACTTTTTGATAGTTCCCACGGTCACTCGAGTAGAACAGCGGATGAATTTCTTCATTAAACCCTAAAGCAACAGCAACAAAACAGAAAAAGCACGTTTGAAGCAGGTAAGCAATCTTTAGTACAAGAACAGCTGTAATTCATTTTTTTTCCAAGCAGTAACCAATTTTACGCTGTCTCCATCCATAATGACACCATAGGTTCATGCAACAAAACAGAAAAAGCACGTTTGAAGCACGTAAGCAATCCTTAGTACAAGAAAAGCTGTAATTCATTTTTTTTTCAAGCAGTAACCAATTTTACTGCGCTCTCTCCATCCATAGTGGCACAATAGGTTCACTTCTGTTCACCTTTTTTTGCAAAATTTACAAGATGTCAAACAAGTTCATTCGACCCATCTCTGGTTCTAAAGAAATTTCCAAACGACACGAAAGGCAGGGAAGAAAAAAACCCAAACCACCAAAACCAGCAAAAGCCCCAGAAGACCTTAACTAAATCTAAGTGTCTGTGTCAGCAACACCCAGCTCAAACAGATGGGACGTTTCTTCAAATCTCTTCAGTCCCTCAGAGAAAAAGGAAGTTAACACATCCTCACATAATCTAGGTGAAATACAGGGAAGCTCTAAACCCGAGCTGTGCTCTGTTATCACTGATTCTGCGATCCAGAACCTGATAGCTTTGATTCAGCAGGAAAGCTGGAAACCTGAGACTCCTCCATGGCGATGGAGACACGGATTTCTTACTCTGTATAAAAATAGGCACTAATAACACATACACACATTTTCTTGCTGAATCAAAACCTTCTTACTGCATAAGAGCTTCCAAAATTATACATGTAACATAGCACACGGAAAACAAGTAGTGTGTTATTAGACAAATTTTAAGTATCTTTTTAATTCATGTCTTCATAATTTAATAAATTATTAAAATCTATGAGGATTTCTAAACAATTCCTTCTACCATTAGTTAATCTTGCCTTCAGAAATAGAACCAAATATCCCTAATTCTTAAAGCAGCAGTTGGCAGGCATTACTCTACACATTTTACAGGTGGGAGTGACCTGCCCCAGGCTACAGGTGACACATCAGGCTCGGGATCAGGGTTACAGCTCAGAAGATCTGGATCCAAATCATAACTGCAAAGCAGCTTTGTAAGACAGTGTTCCTGAAGTGTGGGCAGCTCACCTACAGCTGGCTTTTTAATGCCATCCAGGCTGTAGACTGTAATCCATTAAAAAAAATATAAAAATCCACTGTCACAGATGGATTTCTGTACGGAACTGTATATTTCAAAATTCCAAGACGCTTCAAAATGCCTCAAACAAAAGGACTAAATAAGTGTGGAAGTGGACGTTAAAGTTTATGGTGAGTGGTTATGCAATGCTGTGGTGCCTGTGAGGGGTTATACCAGCAGCCCCCACTGTCACTACTCACTTTGACCACGTTGTCCCCCGACTGCCCGTTGTTGCGCAGGCAGTCCAGGCAGATGGCAATCTGGGGGTCGCTCCTGTGATAGTCCTTGTCGTCTTCATTTTCATCACACTCCTCATCTACTTTGGGTTTATCAGCTTTTGGGCTTTCGTCTGCTAAATATAAAGATCGTATTATTTAAGTGTAAAATAATTAGAAGTCGTAGCAACAAACTTGTATTTAAAACTTGTATTCATTTTCAAGAGTGTATTTTTTCTTTAACTTCATGCCATTTTAATTCAGTGTATTCTTATACTGATCAAATTACAAATCTCTGAAAACAATATTTTACTACTGAAATTTTAATGCAACATGCAAACAATAGATTTCTACATAAGAGAAAATAATTAGGCTGACAGACCAATGCTCCTGTTTGTGTCCAGTGATTAAAACCCTCAAGATCACTCAAAAATGTAAAACTGCTCTTATGGGGTGGCAGGTTACTGCCAAAAATACTGCTTTTCAATAAACAGTGGGATAACTAATCCCAACACCTGTATATCAAAGTAATCAATTCCTATGAACTGTCTGCCACAATAACCCAGTTACTGAAGTTCCTGAAACATTATCATGAAGTAAACTATGGAAGACAAAGTTTCCATCCACTTTTGACCTGGTCTAAGTAACGTCACTGTAAAAACTCCAGGTGTCTCTCTCCAGAAAGATTTCATAACTAAATAGCCATATACTTACTTATTCCTCTTTAAAAACAAAAAACATAAAAAAAGAGGAATGTTCCCCATTTTTTTTGGCAGAGCACATCTATCCTACGCAAGGCAAGGATACAGTCACAAACAGAGCTGGATGTATCTGTAGCTACTTAAAAGTATATTTTGAGAGTTACAAAGCAATCCAATCACTCATTACACTTAGTAACTGATCTTCATTAGGTTTACCATTAACATATGGGAAGAAGGTAAGAACCAGAAGAATAAATTGATTATAAGTAAGTAACTTCCTATAATTTTGCAAATTACATATTTTTTTCTATCTATTTATAGAGCAGAAAATAGTTTTCCAATAAATATCTATATAACTAAAAATATTTTCTAAGTATTTTTAAAACTGAATAGGTATATGCTACACAGTGTGTTCTAGTAAACTAACATAATTTCATCTAAAATGTCCCGCAGTTCTTCATTTATTTATATGATGAAGAACCTTGTCCCTTACAATGGATGCCAAATGCAAATCAACAAAACTAGTGAGAAAGAAAATGAGATGTTATGAAGTTGAAAAGAAGATTTATAAACAGTTGAGTGCAGAACAGTATTGCAAGATGTTTACTTGACAGTGATCCTTTACTAAAAATAGTTATTTCTTTAGCTTAGCAAAGCTTTTAAAAAATTCTTAGGAGTGCCCAAATGAAACAGGCTACAAGATCAAAACCTTGATGTCAAATTAGAGGGCTATAAAACAGTTGGATGTATTCCTCACTTAGCACCTCAAAACTGAGCTCTCAAAGTTCATGGGTCAACTGCAAAACAAAGAAAAAGGAAAGGAAAAAAAGGAAAGGCACTTTGGAATCTCTAGAAACCAATTGTTTAGCATGTGTGGAAAATCGTTTTACTACTTGTCATAACTAATTCTTGACAACCTCCTACTTAACAGCTGGTCAAACTCAGTAACGGAAAATGATCTGTAACAAACTCACGTAGTTCTGCATCTTGCTGTTATTAAGGAAATTAAGAATTCAAGTAGAAAATCGCATGAGTGTGGAAAGTGAGAGCTCAGGGTAATGCAAGTGAAGTAACGGTAATAGAGTCAGTGTTTGTAACAGAAGTGGCTGGCAGATGCACAGCAGCACGGGGAGGGCCAGAGCCCAGTTACACAGGTTTGTTATGAGTTTCTGAGGTCCCTCTGAGTTCAGTAAAACCAATGCACACGCAGCAGCATTTGAGGGAACGGGGCGTAACGAGCAACGTCACCGGACACACACATCAGAGAGGGGAACAAAAGCATCACCTTGGCCGTTTTCTTGAGGTTTGTTTTTCTTCCAAAACTCAATCTCTCGCTGCAGTTCCTCTAGATAACATCAAAGAAGAGTCGTGTGAATTTTTAAATCAATGCTACAGGTATATCCTTACAAACAGCCACATCCTCCCCATCAGCCCAAACAGGCAGCTGAACTTACGTTCTCGAAGTCCAGGCACGAGCTTAAATATAATTTCCTCTAAGGTGTTATCCAGCCTTGCAAAGGGAAAAAAATACATTTCACATTAAGTAGAAACTAGCATTTTAAACATATTTTTAGACTTTAAACAACAACAACTTTTGCATAATAAAATGAATTGCATAGTTTGATAAATACTACATCATGTGAAACCCAACTGATTTTAGTTAGAGAGACAACATGCACTAAAGCTTAGCCCAAACACCTCCTGAATTGATTTATTTTAAAAATAGACAAGGAATTTACATTTTTTAACGTATAAAGACAAAAATTAAGCAAAAGAGAAAACACATGATACTCTATAACATTTTCATTGTTGTGATTTGTGTTAGATGCAAACTACTGTGTTACTTAAATGAACAACCTGGGAAGGCAGTATCCAAGTTTAAGGTCCAGGTGATGAGTAGTGAGCTCAACAATTACAAACTCCCCTGCCATATTAAGCATTCGAGTGCTTTGTAGTAAGGCTGTTATGGAAAACTGGATGGACTATTCCCTGCTCATGATGACAAGGACAAACCTTGGCAGGACGAAGGCCACGGAGCATCCCGGGGCTCTGGCCAGACAGCTCAGCACAACCAACTCCTTGCAACTACCCAAACCTGCCAGGAGTCTCCATCTCATCATGTAGATGAATTTCTTTAAATTTCCCTTGATTTTACCTATTCTCCTTTTCATTTAGTTCATCATCCACGTCCTCTCCCTGTCTCACTTCTCCTTGTTTCCTCTGTCTCTCGTTCTGTTTCATTCCCCTTTCTCTCCCATCACCTACCCCTTTGCAGCAGTAACTCCTGCTGCCCCCAGCCCAAGCAAAGACCCACCACAAAGCAGAGCCCTAAGTCAGATGGCCAGAGAAATTCAGTAAAGGTTATGATTAGATTTATTGCCCAATCGTCTCATTTTGCAACTAATTCCCTGTGTTCTGCATCAGTTCATGGAGACATTCATACCATAACAATATTCATATTTAAGCTATGACTGCGACTAATTTTTGAATTGCTGCCTCTAATAAGGACATAAAGAAGACAAATATATTCAGCAAGTGAAAGGTATCTCCCCTGAACTATCTGAAGCGAAGCAAATGAAGAGTGTCACTCAGGAACACTTGCATCCAAAGAAACATGTCACCAGGAAAAAGGAAGCCTCCGTGGTGTAACCACCCCAGAGCCAACCCTGTATCACTGATGCAGAATTCTGCTAAATCAGGAAAGGAAGTTCCAGAATTTACCACTCTTCCTGGATTTTCATTTTAGAGCTCAGTGTTGAATTTCAGCCTTAGGTTAACAGCTTCAGCAGCCCCACAGTGCTGCCAACTAAAGATACATCTTAAAAACTCACACAGTTATGAAGTTAATGGTTGGACTTGATCTTAAAGGTCTTTTGCAACCTGAGTGACTTTATGAAGTTATTCAGAATTGAGTTTATAAAGCAGTTTGTAGAGTTCATCCCAAAGATCTCAGTTAAAAATACTATGTAGAGTGTCCAACGCCATTTCTCAGAAAATGACTGCATTTTTGAGCAATGACGGGCTGGTCTCTGCAGCCGGAGTGTCAGACGTGTATTAAATTACGCAGGCAACATCCAAAAAAGATAATTCCATTACACTGCTCATGTGTTCTTCTGATTATTAGTTTAGCAAATGTTTAAAACTGTTTCATCAAAGTCAAGCAGCAAACTACTAGTTATGTGCAGTTTGTTGGCAAATAAAGCCAATGACTCTAAAAGGAGTTTCAGGAAATAATTGCAGAGAAAATAGCTCTTCCCACATTTCTGGCTTGTGGTCTCAACTTTTCTCACCCTTCTATCATTTCCTGCTTCAAGCATGTTATTATTTTACTAAATGTCTCCTAGACGTTCCAGAGAATGCTTTTTTCTGCTCCTATGAAATGGTCCTGTCAGAATAAAAGAAATATTTCTGAAATGCTGATGAGTAGCCTCATGCACTCTCTACAGCACCTTCTGTGCCTCAGACTCTGACAGAGCAGAAAAATACTTATGGTAGACATCCAGATAAAGCCTTTTAGCCCTGCCCTTCCAAACCCGTTCAGATGACAAAGCCTTAAGCCAAAGACTCCCTTTGGAGCTGCTGGATTGAGCTTCTCTCACCCGTCCCTCGGTGTGCAACCGACCCACGGGCATTGCTCTGCACACACTCATCAGTCATCAAAACCGAAGCAGAACAGGACATTTTGTGGCAAACACAATGCAGTTAGGAAATAATACCAACCCTAGTAAATTCCAGATATAAATACTTGTTTTAACATTGATGTGAGAATATTTTTTCCCAAATTCTAATGGTGCT
>NW_015090784.1:176587-182199 GCF_001431845.1 Calidris pugnax | reverse complement strand
ACTGGCTTCAGAAGTTTAGGAAAAGTTCTTCCACTTACAATGCCATTTCTTGATTTCTCTGCACTATACTTGTAGGAGGCTATTGCCTTTCTTTTCCACATAACATCGCTCAAAGAGAATCCAGAATTTCAAGACAAATAATGGTTTAAACAAAGATGTGCTATTGTGGTATTAAAAAATGCAAACTCTCAAGAAAGGGCATTTCCAGTGTCGAAACTTTCATGAATGTCTTTTCTCTGACAGCAGATTTCAATTCCAACCGGTAAATCTGCCCCTTGGAGAACTCTGTTATTTGTATGATTCATTTGCTACATTGCTCTAAGAAAAAAAAATAAGTTGCACACAGTTTGGAATGCCCTGAATAGTTTGAAAAAAGAAACTCTAGAATTTAATTTCATGTAAAGAATAAAAGAGGTGTGGTTCATTTGTTTGTTTAATAGAGGCATTGAAATACTTGTTTTAATTTGTACAATATACCCAGCCTTGCTATGTCTTTCTTTTACCTTTTCCCCTTTTATTATATCTGATAAAACTCAACTGGGAGACGAAATAGTGACAGAATTTATGGCCAAGAACACTTGATATATGTATTATGGAAATAAGGAAAAAAATTAATTCATTCTCAGGATAAAGATACTAGGATTACTTTTTATAATTATTTGTTTGTTCTTCCATGACAGCAATGTCATCTTACCTTAACATTTCTAGTGGATTGGTCTCATGCACTTGGTTTCCACACCTGGGACAGTCATTGCTGTCTTCAAAGTGTTGAACGATGCAAGTCTTACAAACTGAAGGACAAAAAGAGAAAAAACCCAGCTTAGACCAGGATCTAAATCATATTGCTTGAACATGACCTGATGACACCAGCTAACTACATGCAAAGATAAAAGAGCATGGTTTTAAAGCAAGTAATTCCAATTCCACTTCTTGTTCCTCAGAGCCACAGTGGGTTCTGCCGAGTCCAGCAGGTCAGACAAGCACCGCTTTAAATGATGGGGTATTTTTACTATTACAAAGATAAAAGAGCATGGTTTTAAAGCAAGTAATTCCAATTCCACTTCTTGTTCCTCAGAGCCACAGTGGGTTCTGCTGAGTCCAGCAGGACAGGTCTGCTTTAAATGCTGGGGTATTTTTACTACCTGTAATTCTCCCAGTGTCATAAAATGCAAAACTCAGAGTATGTAGCATGTGTAAAAAGGAGGTTCTGAGGATGCACATCCCGGGGAGCGCTGGCCCCATGGAGCCCATCCTCACTTCAGGCCATCTGAAAAGAACTTCTGCACATTATTTTCTTCCCAACACTGCTGCTGGCGACTGAAAATACTGTTGTAAATACTTCTTGTGAGAGAAAAGTTGACAGAAATTGCACAGGGTTCAAAGTGGCTGTTTCCCTTTTGATGTAGCACCTTTGAAAGCAATGACAGAACTTACGGTAAACATTTAATACTTGAATTTTATAATGAAAAACCAGGATCGTGACCACGGCAAGTATAACCAAACCCAACCCAACGACGATGTGAATTTAAAATCCAATGAACTGAAATTAAACTAGACAAGGTGCTACACTACTGTTGCTTCCAAGTGATGAACTGCAGACTGTAAATGTTACTGCCATTAATAAGCAAGGGGAACACAGGCTGATGAGAACAAACACCCCTGCTATTATTACTCCTGCGTTACAGCGTTCTGGATGGAGATAAACTCCATCCCCTGTTTATTATTACTTCACTTAAACCAAAACGAGAACTGCAAATACATCAGTAAATGGAGTGAAAAAATAAAGGGCCTGTTGTGATTGCAAATATGCTTTCTGCTGAAACACAGTGATTTCTTCCATCATTTACCTAAAGAACTACCACTCCAAAGTGGAGCCCAGAGCAGGGGTGCTGGGGCAGCACCAGCCCGCCCGCCGGATACAACCCAGCTTCTTCTTAACCTCAGGTGGTGAGGTGTTCAGTGCTGGCACTCAGAGCCACAGAACTCTTCTGATATCACAGGTCTTTTATAATGTGTTAAATTACTAGACTTAATGGATTTTTGTACACACGTTCCCTAACACGCACTTCCAGTGGGTGAGAAGGCTGGTACAGAGCAGAAAATGTGACTTTCTGTCCGTACAACATTTCTTCACTTTTCTATGTATTTTTTATAGCTCATACTCCTAATACTAAACATCTTGCTACTAGACTTCAAGAATACAAAGAATTTCATCACCCACATAGAAGCCCAACAGAGTATTTAAGAACACACTTTAATTAAAGTCCCAATAACTTTTAAAATATGAGTAGTTAAGATTTGTATAATCTCTCTTCATTGGTGTGACTGAGAATCTCCTCAGAGATGGCCAAACTGCATTTAAATTTATTTATTTAAGCAACCCAGAGATTCTGAGAAAGAAGATAGTCTAGAAAAGGAAATATTCCCATGAATGGGAAGTAGGTAACATTGAAAATCCTATCTTCTCCATTCATTAATGGAGGAGATGTCTTCCTATTTCTGAATACAAAGAATTTCATCACCCACATAGAAGTCCAACAGAGTATTATTTTTTTTTGTAAGCCTCCTGTCCAGTACAAACAGCAGCATCTCTGTGGAGTCAAGTCTTTCTAACCCGACACCAATTTTAAATGATTGATAAAGAATAATAATAAAAATAAATGGAAAAATGGTGTAAGGGTAGTTGATATTGGTCAATATTAATTTTGCAACTGGTAGGCCTGACCCCTAACCTTCTCTTATTTTGAAATTTTTTAGCAGGGGAGACTCTAAGAGGATTAGCATGAAAATTCTTCAGAAGGAAAAAAAAAAAAAAAAAAGGACATTTTTGAGCATGATTCTTCTATATTATTGAAGTAGAGAGCACCAAAGCAATTAAATGTAGAGATACAAGGTCTGTGTGAAGTGAACCAAAGGACTAAGGAGGATTAGCCTATTAAATCTGATGTCAGACAGAGCAAAAGTCTGAGAGTCATAGCAAAAGGCACTTCTCGGATGACTTCAATGAGAATGAAAATAGCCATATTCTGCCCCAGGAATCTGTCAAATAGGCTCCCGCCAATGAAGCTCTTCAACTGCAGGACTTGACACCTCACAGTCCTGGTGTCCTGGTGCTGGAGGTGGAGATGATGCCCCACTTTGCCAGCAGAAAGCACACGGATTAGTGGCGGGTGACGACAACACTGACGAGAACCGCAAGGGCAGGAATCCCCTGTGATCTCAGAAATCCCATTAGGTGGAGAACCTCAATCCAAAGAGTGTGGGGGGAAAAAAGGCTGAACAGTTGGTGTGACAATGACATTGTGAGG
This sequence comes from Calidris pugnax, assembly GCF_001431845.1. Classification (NCBI taxonomy): domain Eukaryota; kingdom Metazoa; phylum Chordata; class Aves; order Charadriiformes; family Scolopacidae; genus Calidris; species Calidris pugnax. The sequence goes on along the minus strand of NW_015090784.1, from coordinate 178,891 downwards.
TCTAACAGGGTTGTGAACAAGGGCCATTCGGTAACTCAGCTGACCTCGCTGAGGTAGGGGAAGGGCTTGGTTGACTCCAGATCTTTTCTGCCTTGACCTCACAGAATCTGAGCTGAGGAATAACTCTTTTTCAATGGAGACGGAGTTCCTCTTCTGCTAACTCCTATAACAGAAGGGGTTGGTCTAATATTTTTTTTTGTAAGGCTCCTGTCCAGTACAAACAGCAGCATCTCTGTGGAGTCAAGTCTTTCTAACCCGACACCAATTTTAAATGATTGATAAAGAATAATAATAATAAAAAAAAATAATGGAAAAATGGTGTAAGGGTAATTGATATTGGTCAATATTAATTTTGGAACTGGTAGGCATGACCCCTAACCTTCTCTTATTTTGAAATTTTTTAGCAGGGGAGACTCTAAGAGGATTAGCATGAAAATTCTTCAGAAGGATTACCAGTGGCTTCATATCAATAGCAGAGTGGTTTCTTGTTTTCTGTAAGCAATTAGTAGTGACCTCCTTCAGAAAGCACTTCCCTGTGTTTTACAAAAGCTATGTCTGAATTTCTTGGAAGAGAATTTAACTCCCTTCTCCTGCTGTGAGGATCTCTGCTCCGTTCACAGCAGAGAAGGTCTCAGAGTCCGTGACGATGTGACACTGATCTGACTGCTTTGAAAAGGACTCATGATTTGTCTTACAAAGATATTTTAAGCTCGGCTTTGGTAGGCTTTTTGTTTGTTTCCAAACTAGAGACAAATAGGACCTATCCAAGCTATGGCTTTCATTTACATTAAGAAGAAATTTTAAGTTATGACTGCTCAGAAGAACTCTCTGCCAGAGGACACATAACTAACACACTTATTGAAAGTCAGATGATTGACTCCCCCAAACCTCCCAAACGCTAAACATAAAGCCTGCTAAAATCCACAATAACCTAACTTGAAGAAATATTTATAATATAAACCAATCTATGGAAAGCAACTGAATTCCTCAGTCTGAATATATTTATGTGCTCTCTCAATACATTTTTTTTGAGTGGTCCAAGAAAGTGACTAGAGCCAACAGGATCGCCATCAGCTCAGGGGAAAAAATGGGGTGTCTGTACTCTGCAAAGTGCCAACATGCCCTAGAGATGACCCAAAGGGCAGAGCAGAGTCTAGGAAACCCCACCAGAAACTGCAGAGTCACAGAATCCCAGAATGATATGGGGTCAGAAGAGACCTCTGGAGATCATCCAGTCCAACCCCCTGCCACAGCAGGTCCACCCAGAGCAGGTCCCACAGAAACGTGTCCAGGTGGGGTTTGAATGTCTCCAGAGATGGAGACTCCACCACCTCTCTGGGCAGCCTCTTCCAGGGCTCTGCCACCCTCACTGGAGAGAAGTTCCTCCTTGTGTTTAGGTGGAACTTGTTAGATTCAAGTTTGTGCCCATTTCCTCTTGTCCTGTCCCTGGGCACCACTGAAAAAAGACTGGCCTCATCCTCCTGACACCCACCCTTGAAGGATTTATAGGTGTTCATCAGATCCCCCCCTCAGTCTTCTCTTCTCCAGACTAAACAGACCCAAGTCCCTCAGCCTTTCCTCAGCAGAGAGATGTTCTGGTCCTCTCATCATCTTTGCAGCCCTCTGCTGTCCCCTCTCCAGCAGTTCCCTGTCCTTCTGGATCTGAGGAGCCCAGAACTGGTCCCAGTGCTCCAGATGGGGCCTCCCCAGGGCAGAGCAGAGGGGGAGCATTTCACCCAAAGCTCTGGGAGCAAACAAAACCCAGCCTGGGGGATCATCCCCAACACCTAACGCTTGGAGAAGTGCCACTGGGGAAGGCGGGCTGTTTGGCCAAGGGGTACTTACAGGTGTGGAGGCACTCGGTGACCGTGGTGGGCTTGATGAGATAACCTTTGCAGATATAGCAGGTGATGTGGGGGTTGAAATCTTTCACCAAGTGCTTCCTCTGAGTAGCCATTCGTGGGGCGGGAGGTGCCGGGCGAGCGCTGGGTGCCGGGGGAGCGGTGTGCGGTGCCGTTCAGGAGAGCTGAGGCGCTGCTCGGCGCGGCTGCACCTCTCCGGGCATTTGGCTCCCAATGGCGGGGCTCTCACGGGCAGGTGACTCCTAACTCCTGCTGCTGGGCCACCGGGGGCATCTTCCTACCTGGAACACGGGTGGGGAGAGACAGGCCGTGAGCCGGGATGCCCCGCGGGACGAGTGCCGCCATCAACTCGGTGGGGACACCCGGCTGGCTCCGGGCCCCGCCGCGACGGGACGGGTGGCCGGGGGCTGCGGTGACAGGTGCGGGGGCCACCGGCCGGCCC
>NW_015090784.1:171787-176531 GCF_001431845.1 Calidris pugnax | reverse complement strand
TAAACCCAGGTTCTGCCCCCGAAAGGGTGAAACTTACACCCCTCTTCCTACCCCCCGAGAGGAAACACCGAACCGCGGGACGAAGTTAGGCCCGAACCGGGTAAAGAGACGAGTCCCACGTGTGCCCCCCCCCCCCCCGGGCCGGGAGGGGTTAAACACCCCCGTGTGCTCCCCTCTAAGCAGGAACGCACCCTGTTCCCCGCGAATTATCCACAAAACACAAGCTGCCTTAATGGTATTTTTCAACTGGAATGTAGAAGAAATCTTCTAGCTATTGCTTTTAACAATAACAACAAAAATAAAAAAGAGGCGTTTCCTATAGTAGCTGTACCAGCCCTATTCCTATCCTATAGTAGCTGTACCACCCATATACATATCCTATAGTAGCTGTACCAGCCCTATACATATCCTATATTAGCTGTACCACCCCATACATATCCTATAGTAGCTGTACCAGCCCTATACATATCCCATAGTAGCTGCACCAGCCCTATATATCTCCTCCATCAGCTGCACTACCATCCCGTTACCTGTGACTGTTCTGGGTCTTTGCTTTTCCATCTGCATTTGAAATAAATACCCATTTTGCACTGCCCCCCCCAAGCAGGGTCTCCCTCTCCTCCTCGGGGATGTGCTACGGCAGCAGAAACCATGAATAACCCAGCCTTCTGCTGCCCATCCCCACTGCTGGAGTATCTACCCTCCAGCAGATCTCCACCTCCAGCAGTTCCATTGCCAGGTGCATCAGGTGCATTAAAACTCTTCTAATTAAAGTTATCAGGCACTCACCCCTGCGCTGTAAACCTGACACAGGGTAAGCCAACACAATCAGCATCATTTTTCCTGATAAAATCCTCATCTCATACGAGATTATTTCTCTAAAACATGAACAAAAGTTTATAAAGCTAAAAAACTTTCAAAGCAGGGCGTATTTTAATTGAACAGAAGTTGTGTTTTGATGGTTTTGGCCCTCTGTTGTTAACCATCGTTTGCATTATTATACCATAAAGCATTACTATACCATAACACTCAACTAACAGAGCAAGCAGACAGCACAGACACACAGGAAAATCACAGCTATAAAATAAAACTGGCTAGAAATTGTCACTGGCATGAAGGAGACAATTCGACCTCAGCCACTTGGATGAAGTGAAAAATACCTGGTTTGGAACATATTATCTGACCATTAAATACGCGGGGGGAGGATCTTGTGACCAGCTGATGTACCTCCCCATCAGCAACAGGTCTAAGGGTTACAGTCTTCAGGGGTATTGCACATTTAAAAATATTAATACTAATCTGCCACAGCAGCATTCAACCCGTGCACCTGAAAGCTGCTGCAGATTTCAGAAGTGCAACGGGCACAAAGTTTTTTCCTTGTGTCGCCTTGATTATTTTGTCAGTATTTTGTATTCTCCTTTTGAAGGATAGTTTTACTAGGCACGACTGTGTGCAGCACATGCAAACATCTCCAGAAACTTCCCAGAGAAAGTGGGAGAAACTTCTAAAATGTTAGTGATGGAATTCTCTGCTGCGTTACTCTGCATCCCCAGCTGGGAGACCTGTGACCAGCCCCGCTGATTCTTCAGGAGAGGAGGACACGTGGGTCTCCTGTACTATGCTGCTTTTAGGTTTTTATAGGGTATTGAAATAAACATGTTTGTGGTTCGTGGTCAGTTCTGTAAGCTGAAGTGGAGCAGGCATCATTTCACAGTTGCCTGCAATTGTGGGGAACCGCAGAGAGTGACCAAAGTAGTATTTTACTGTCCTATGTTTTATATAAATTTATAGTGATTTAGAGCAAGTGACGGTCACGCAGTTTGGTAACAACTTAAAGAAGACGCATCATCTGAAACAGCCCAGCCTGGTTCTAAACCAGCTGCTCCCCGTGCACCAGAAAGACCCCACATCTCCAGAATCCCCTTTCTGGGCTCTGGCCAGTTACCTCACTTCCACGGCACAGTTTGCCACCCCCTCTGAACTGGTGGAAATCACACCTGTATTGCCATTTCTATTGGTGTATATTCTCTAAAACTCCTTAACTCCCCGTATTGCTGCCTGATTGTGCACTTCTTTCAGTTCAGTGGCTTTTTACCCCTCTCTCCACAATAGCATCACCTGCTTATTCTGTGGCTTTTCCAGGGAAAATCTACTCAGGAATTAATGCTATTTCAATTCTCCCTGCTACTGCACAATGGAAAAAAATAAATCAATCAGTGATAATCAGAGCCATATTATCAGAAAAACTCCAGTGGCGTAACAGGCACAGGCCAGCCAGAATATAGCTGCTGTCTGCACAGACAAGACCATGTCTCCTCCGTAGACTTGCAGGACCTGCTGGTCATGGGGCAAACACCTTACCAACTCTATGTATATTCCTTCCAGGGAAAAAGTCATAGAATCATGAATAGTTTGGGTTGGAAGGGACCTTTAAAACCTATCTAGTCCAAACCCCTGCACTGAGCAGGGACATCTTCAATGAGACCAGGTTGCTCAAAGCTCCGACCAACCTGACCTTTGATGTTTCCAGGGATGGGGCATCCACCAGCTCTCTGAGCAACCTGGGCCAGGGTTTCACCACCCTCACCATAAAAAGCTTGTCTCAAGCCAGGGTTTCACCACCCTCACCATAAAAAGTTTGTCTCAAAAGTTTCTCCTCAGGTCTGCTCTCAGTCCCTCCATCCCCAGCCTGTGCTGGGACCAGGGGTTGCCCCAAACCAGGTGCAGGACCCTGCCCTTGGCCTTGCGAACCTCATGAGGTTCACAGAGACCCACCTCTCCAACCTGTCCAGGTCCCTCTGGATGACATGCTATCCCCTAGGCCTGCCACCCCACCACTCAGCTTGGGGTCATCCCCAAACTTGCTCAGGGTGCTATTAATCCCACTGTTCATGTCATTGATGAAGACACTGAACACTGCTGATCCCAGTATGGACCCCTGAGGGACACCACTGGTCACCAATCTCCATCTGGACATTGAGCCATTGACTGGTACCCTCTGGGTGCAACCACCCAACCAATTCCTCATCTGTTAAACAGTCCACCCATCAAATCCATATCTCTCCAATTTAGAGAGAAGGCTGTTGGGGGGGACCGTCAGAAGTTCAGACAGACAATACCCATAGCTCTTCCCTTGTCTGCTGCTGTCACTTGTCACTCCATCACAGAAGGCCACGAGGTCAGTCAGACAGGACCTGCCCTTGGTGAAGCCACACTGGCTGTCTTGAATCACCTCGCTGTCCTCCACATGCCAAAAGTACCTCTATACCAGTATAATCATAGCTCTTAAGTTTTCTAATCAGGTTTCAATGCAGTCCACACTTTTCCACAAGACATCCTAATGGCTATTTGCTATAATTCAATTTTTTTTTTTTTTAATAAAAAAGTCCTTGTTTCTGTCAGCATTATATTGCTTCATCCATTCTATACTGCATTTTTAATATATATATAATATATAGAAATATGTATTTTTTTCACTCTTTTTTTCCCCATGAAAAAATCAAAGCCACTTACATCAACATATACAGCTCAGCTAAACAAGAATGTGAAGTGTTCAAATAGTTTTATAAGAATGTCATCTTTCAATCTCTGGGAAATGGAAACAAACTGTAAGAACCCTCCAATGACTCCTGCTAAAATTGTTACTAACAGATTTTGTTTCTTACAGTTGAAAACTGGCAGGAATGCAAATCAAATTGTATCACACATGTCAAACAGCTTCACAATTATGCAATCAACTTGCACTGCAAATTAAAAACAAGACTTGCTACTAGATCTTAAGTCAAAACAAATTTAAAACTCCAACAAGCTCAGCAAAAGCAATCCTTGAGAAATCTCCTCGTGCCCGTTGATGGCAGAACGAGCAAACAAAGAGGTTTGGAAGGAAATAGAAAAGTAGCAACCAAATTAATGACCTTCACAATGTGTTAACTACCCTCCTTCAATTGATTTTCAACAGGAGTTCTGTTTCCAGCTCTCTAAAGACCAAAACCTTTCACTCAGTAACACAATGCTGGATGGACTCTGGTTCATCTGAACAGCATGGGAAGACTCTCATTCACGGGAACCATCGCTTTCCCAATTAAAACAGGAGGTTTCACTGGAGGAAACCTAATACAGATACTTGTGAATTTCATTTTGAACTCGTAAAATAGATAGAAATTGGTTTTTTCTGGATAAATTAAGAGAAAATAGGGGGCAGACCAAGATACTCCAACCTTAGCTTCACATCCTCAGATGATCTTTTTTGATGGCAATTTTGCATCTATGTAGAGTCAAGCTCTGTGCAGAACGTGCTCCAGATGCTACGGTCCATCCCATCCTACGATACAGCCACAGCTGGATCATTTGGCCTACTGAGGCAGATAAAAGAATAAGCAAAAACAGAAGTTCTTTACTTATTTTGGATGCTTGTAGCAGTTCACGTTAACAAATGAGAGTCACTCCAAACAGCATTTTACTGAAAGCATTCTCTTGAAATATTAATAATTTTTATCCAATAGACTAATGGAAGAAGATTAAGCAAAACTGACAATTTCAATTGATTCTTCATTAATGCTCTTCATGTCAAACACCAGGAGATTCTAAGAGATGTGATTTATCTCAGATATAACACCCCAGTTCGAGGTTTCCCAGCTGCCTGTTTTTTTTTTTTTTTTTTTTTTTTTTTTTTATTTTTAATAATTAAAAAAAACCAAAAAAAAAAAAAAAAAAAAAAAAAAGTTCTAGGAAAAATATTAAACCC
>NW_015090784.1:160641-171491 GCF_001431845.1 Calidris pugnax | reverse complement strand
TTTTTTTTCAGTATTAATACATTAAAAAAACCCACCACAACCAAATCCGAAGGCTTTTCACTTTCTACATTTTTCACAATTGTTGAAGAGCTGCCTGTTAAATACATTTCAAGAACGCTTTTCCAAAGTAGACAAACTGCTAAAGATATACGATATCTGACCTTTCTGCACCGCTGCAACCCCTACACTCTTGGCTGGGGTTTTCCAGAAGTGACTGTTTCCTTCAGCGCCGTGCTAAGTTTAGGTTCTAGAGGCTTAAAGCTGGAAGGCTTCACCTAGCAATTCACGTGGCAAATCTCCCTCCAGTCCCTAATCTAATATCCTTGGTAGGGTTTTAAGAATAAAAGGCGTAATACTCTTGAAATGATTTCCCTTTATCACAAATGCATAGATGGGAATATGAATTTTTGACAAGTTATTTGGCTTCTGAGAACTTGTTGATACTTGTAACACACGGCCGCTCCAATCACCATCATGCTGTCTCTTTAATAATTCACATTTAAATACAAGACCTTAGTTGCCACAGCTCAGGAGGAATAAAATTAAGGAGATTTACATTTTCCTGCTAAGAAATCTGGAATGCTGTCTAGTGTCTTATCCTCATGTCTTCTAAACTTGTCAGAAACACTGGTGCCATCGGAACCCTCCATCAGTCAGCAACCGAAACACAGATTTTGGGGCTGTGTCTTCTGCTAAGCACCAACTTACCAAAACCACCACAGAAACTATTGTTACAAAATACATCAAAAAGCGACACCTTCAAATACAAACTGACAATTTACACTGTTCTCCCATACATTTGAAATCTATCCTACAGATGTCTTCACGGCATCTGTTGGTCTCTACATTTGTATCAGCGAAGCAACTCCCAATCCTGCCCCTTTTAAAAAAAAACAATAGCAGCGAATGGTGTAAGGAATGCAAGAACTGTTGAAAACCCTCAGGGAGAGGTATTGGAACTATTTCATGTCAGTGCCCCTCATTCAGTAAGGACAAACTGATGAATTTACGTACAGAGAGACTCAATAATACTCCTGAAAAATACAAGTTTTGGTACAATTAATGTGGTGCTAACAAAAACACGTTAACACAGACTGTTACAGAAGAGAAATGGATAGCACATGGATTCCCTGCAGACAGATTACATACAGGCTCTTTTTTGATGAAGGAAAAAGAAGCTCCATAGTTTGTCAAGTCTAGGACCACCAGTCCAAATCTCTAGAAACACGATTTTTACTTAGTAACAAGGTCAGTATTACTGATTTTAGAGCAAACCCCCTCACTATGAACACGATGTCTCACACTGAGGTCATTGTGCAAACCCCTGGCACTGATGGGAGCGGGAGACGTGGATCTATCCTTTAACTCCAGGAATCGTGGAGGTGACCAAAGAGAACGACCATTACCATGGCCCGGCCACACCAGGGTCTGGGGCAAGCTGGGACCCAGTTACCCACACACCTGACCCTATTTTTAGTGCTATTTATCAAATCTGGCTAGATTAGTGCAAATATATCAGCTAATTCACCTTCAGTTGCAGAGGGAACACACCCTTTGAGAGTCCACCTGGTCTAAAGAGTCTCCGGTTTGAACTGCGTGAAGCAAAGGACATTAGTGAGCCTCTTTTGTACAAATAATAAAATATTTCTAGCTGGTTTCCTGATAAATTTCTGGTGTCAGCCACACAGAGAGACACGGCTGCCGAAGAAATAAACTTCCCGCTCCCAAATCCCAATACAATGTATTAATCTCAACATTATTCTTCATCCCAATGTTCATTTGACATGTGTTTAAACCAGACACCTAATCTCTGAGGTGAGAGGTTTTATTTTGAAAAAAAACCAGCAATATTAAACACTTAACCTACATACTGCCTCATATTGCTATTGACACTAGCTCCTGAAAATAATCAAGGTATCTGCAGTTAAGCTTTGGAACAGGATTGGTAAGGAATTAAAAGATAAGTCTCAAATATTCAGCATATGGAGGCAAGTGTAACATTTTGCAAACTAAAATATTTTAAGATAAAGAGCTGGGTTCTTCAGAATTTCATGCCTTATATAGTATGTGTCTGTGTATTTATAGATATATAATTATATTCACTTGCAAAATGGAAGTGAAAAATAACATTGTGTTTTAATTGCATTTTTGCCTTCAGTTTTAAGCAAGAGTAAATGACCACTGAAGATGAAAAGGAATCAGACTCATCAACTCATCTTTCCTTTTCATATTAAGAAAAATCTCACAATTGTGACTGTTGCTGGTTACACAGCCTAATCCCTCCCAGCACTCCATGACGGCCTGAAACAAGTCATTTTTATGTCTCCATGATGTAATTAAATGTACTTGTACCTCTGCTGTGATGAAGAGGTTGTTGGTTAATACACATCAGTACTGATAGAATGTTTTACAGCTGCACATTCATTATTAAGAAGGAAATAAAAACGCAGTTATGCTCATTTCCAAAGCAGCAGTTAATATTAAAAAAAAAAAATAAATATTCAGGACTATATTATTTACTAAAACCTGTGCTGGCAGCACGTGAGTGCTATGAAGAGCTCAAGTGCTCCTCTGCTCTACTGCCCTGTTACACCCTGCTTTGCTGTGGAGCCACAAAGATTGCGTTATAACCCTTTGGCTGCTTCAGTATCTTTGGCTAATTGTGATGACCACTGCACGGGCTCATGTGGAAATGCCAAATTTCCATTCTTTTATTCCAGTCCCTTCCTCACACCTCCCCAGGGCAGGACAGTTGGGTACTGTAAGAACCTTCCGCTCTCTCTAAAGTATCTTCGTACTTGATAAGCGTTCACTAATGACACGGGAGCAGAGATGAGGAAGGAATAAGGTTTTCAGGCAATATTCAGAGGTTGTTATGGAAAGCAAGCTGCTGACAGGAGGAGTGCTTACGTTCTCACAGGCTCCGTGTCAACAAAAATAACAGCCCCCTCTTTGCTCTACTCCCAAACCAGCACTGCTCGTAAACCTGCTGCTCTCCGTAGATTCCAGCAAAAATTTCAGTTTCACTCGAGACTAATGCCAAATATGATCGTTCAGATCTCATTTCTCTATAAAAGGAATGCATTATGTTAGACAGGAGTAGGTGGAAACATGAGATATTTAGGCAAAACATCCAAAAGACTCCTGCACAAGAAAATAAACACTCTGGTTTGAGAAGGCTGAGCATTATGCAATGCACACAACTGTCTAAGTAGGCTTTCTTCTGTAGAAAAAGGAATGAAATGGAACACTTAATGACCTAAGTACACATCTGTGTCCAAGACAAACCTAAATTCTTATTTTTTCAATTAATTCAAGTCTTGAGCAACTTCAGTGGGACACACTGCCTAAATATGTACCTTGAATATCTTTGATGTGTGGATTCCTTTCCCAGTCCGTGTTAGAAACATTTACCATCTCCCCCACCACAAGTTTATGAGACTTCTATTTGAACTCATCTAATGTCAGGGAGCTTAATTACATTTACGTGGAATATATCCATTTTAGAATTACCCCCATGGGCTTTGCCTGCTGTGTCCCTGATGAACACCTAAACACAGTGTGTTTATTGCTGCAGTTCTAAGTGAGTTAAGAGTTGGTAGGGTGGGGAAGGTTCCCCACCACCAAGAGAGAAGTCAGACACAGGGTCTGCACCTCCTAGTCCAGAACCCCAGAACATCCAACTTGCTCCAGCAACTCATGTCCCTGTGACCTAAACCCCTTCTCCTGCAGCAGCCCAGGAAGCATCCATGGGAGGGAGACCAGAGACTACCTTAAATAAATATTAAAGAACTGCTTTCTTAATGTTCACTGCTCTATTCATGATGTTCATCTGTCAGTGTAATTGCACACTTATTAGCGAGACTTCTAGGTGCCGAAATGAATTTCATGAGAACATCTTTCATCAGAAAATTTCACCTCTCGCTTCTCAGCCCTGATCACCAGGTCAAACCTGGAAACAGGAATTCATACATCTTCTAGAGATCAAAAATGACAGACTTACTGGAGATACTGCCTCTACTGCACGAAGACACTCCAGCCAAAACCTTTGGTGTTCTGGTGGGTAAGTGTCCATGATGGAGCACTACCTCACAACCTCTCCCTATGCTAGCATCACCCTTGTTTCACAGCTGACAGCCACACTTCCCCCTCAAATTAGCTATTTGATTGCCGTAATTACAACAAACTCAAAGCAACTATTCCCAACTTGTCCTAAACCTACCGTCAGTCACTGGTTTCATCCAGCTTTACACTGAATTCAACTGCAATTAATGGAAATTGTGAATTGTAGACTAATCCCATGTAAATTTATGTTCCAAATTTTCAGCAAGGAATACACAAAAGTTACACATCCACAGCAGATTTTAAACACTTGCCTAAGTGAGGCACCAACCGGGACCAAGTACACCATTTCAAATCAACCCATTTGCATTCTGTCATCACTGTCCGCACAGAACACTTGGAAATCTTGGTAAATACGCACTTGGGATGAAAGCATGAAAATTTACTTTATCTATGATATATCAAAAGAGTTAAGATGGAAAGCTGAAAAATATTGGTTTGATTAAGCAGCTCTTCAAAATCACTTTGTATGCAGAGAAATTCTACTGCCAGCATCAACCAAGAGTACTTAGTCAAAATATCATTTATCTCATATAAAGGATCTTTTGTCTCTGCAGCTAGTACTGATGGTTCTTCAAAAAGTAAATAACAATTTTATAAAACCAGGAAAGAAAGAAACATCTTTAACTTCATTCAATCCATGCATTGGCTATTTAAGAGCTGATCTTCCATCCGAAAAAAGAACCATGTTTTCATTATGGAATTAATCAAAAGCCCGGTTTCTTACATATTCATTCTTCTTCTTGAGGGAGGAGATAAATATAATTGCACTTGCTTTAATTAGTGGTGATGCTTGTCTTAAGAATGACTTGATACTTTTCTCTCAAGATCAATCCCCCTTTTTTTTTTTTTGTGGTGGAGAGAACGTCTGTGTCTGTCAGACCTGCTCAGTAGTAACTCGCACTGAACTCTACCTTCCAAACATGTAATTCTTGGATTCTATTACTTTAAGGTGCTTTGTTAGTACACAAAGATTTTAATAGCTGTAACCCACTGCAAAAAGTCATCTGAAAAATTCTATCTGAGAAATTTACATAAACAGACAATCCCAGCACATTTTACATCCCAAGAAAAGTGATACTTTCTCTTTCAGGGACTCTGAACACTTACAAGAATAATCCAATAAACAGACTTTTAAATAAACTTTCTTTTAAAGCTCTTATTTACATAAATTATCCCCATGTTAAAATTACTGAAAGCAAAACTGAAATGTCTCTAGGCAGATGAAGAAAAAAAGAATTAATCCAACTGTGTTCCCACACATCCACACTGTATGGATACATATTAAAATACTTCGATTTCTTATATGATGGTAGAAACTCTTAAAAAATGTAAACGTTAATGCATATTAAAATGTTCCATTTCATAGTTCTAAAGAGGAATCTCAGATATTCTACTTCTGCAAATTAGTTTGTCAGCTGCAGCCACTGGGAAATATACATCACTGTCTCATAAAAAGTCATAAAATCATCTATATGATCATAAAACTACAAGTTCACAATCGTTGCAAACCAAACTGGGTGTTTTCTTGTTTTCTTTGGTACTGACTGAGACTGCTACAGAACAGTTATATTAGCCCTGAGAAACAGTAATCCCTGAACATCAGCACTTTTAGAGACCAACCACAAAGAGAAATTAATATAAATGTACCAGGTAACACTACACTGAAAATCCATATATTTCCTATGCTCTGATGGAGTGCCAATGTGAAATCACCCTTGTAATTACCCAGTGAAGACGAATCGCCCCACTGTCACCAAGCTGTGACCACGGCAGGAGGCAGCGGCAGGGATTTCAGCCCTCTGTGAGGGGCACGAGCAGCCCCCAACACCCCGGCTCAGGTACACAAACAACTGTGATTCCAAGTCCACAACTGAAAAAACCACGGGGCGTTTTGGCCACACAAGAAAATCACAAATAATAATGTTTTTTTAAAGAAGGACCAGAAGATACTGTGAAAATTACAACCGATCTGTCCCTTACAGAAGTGCATTACATCCGAGAACTCCTGTGAGATCTTTCCTGCTGAACTATGCTAAAACAAAACTGAACTCTTATTTTTCTTAGGGCTTAAGTTCACTTTTGGCGTCATTCATGGTCTCTTCACGAGTCACAAAAATGTGAATTTAGATTTGTTATTCTCTCTTATTCACACTGTTGTCTATTTGGAGTCATATTTTACTTACAGTGCTGGTCTTTGGGCAAATGTTCTATTGAAACTGCAGAAGAGTTGGGTTGGTTTTTCTTTGCACTGGGCTGGAAACACAGTAAAGATTCAGGCAAAACCATCTAAAATGAAAGCTATTATTTATCACTTATTTCCATAGAGACCAGAAGCCAAATCATCCAGGCTACTGAAGTGCTGCAGATTTTACAGCTACAGAATGGATGACAAAGTGCTCCCCGAGAGTTCACAAGACAAAAATGAAGCTGGACCAGGTGAACCAGACAAGTGTGTGGGGTGGAGTGTGGATGGGAATAATAAATGGGACACAAGCAATTCCTCAGCAATTAGAGCCCGGGAGCCTCCCCGCCGGCACCAGATCGCGCTCTCCCACTCCGCTGCCTGCTATCCCTAAGCACCCAGCCAGGGATTCTTCTGAGGAAGCAGAAAACTGCCAGAAAGTTGCCAGAAACAACGTTATCTAATAATTTTGTGATGCTGCCATCAATAATGTGCGGAGAATGAATCATACCAATGAATCAGGGGAAAAAAACCCCACAGCTTCACCATTTAGGTCCCACCAGTGTTTCTCGGTACATCTCCGGGAGAGATTTCGCCTGTGGGAAGGGGTATTTTGGGTAAGAATTTGCTGTGAGTAGCAGCGGTGTGACTGCTTGGGAAGGAGCGATGCTGAAGCTGTGCATGGGGGGTCACCAAAGGCCCCCCCACTTGCGGGTTCCTCAGCAGACACTGCTCCGTGCCCACGTGCTGCACCCCTTGAAACAACTCCTGCAAGCTCAGGAAGTTTTCCAGCCAGTGACAATTCAACCTGGGAAGGCAGTTCTTGAACCCTAACGACAGCCCGAAGCCCGGTGCCTCCCTCCTTGCAATCATCAGTCAGAAATATAAAGGCATCTTAAGAAAGTAAAGATCCTCCCAATAACTTTTACTCTCACCTTTAACTTCTTCTGAGAAAGAAAGTTTTCTTGTCTTTTCCTAGTTAGCTCCGAGAATAGGATTATTATGGCAAATGATTTTCAGCCAAACCTCAAAACACGTATAAAACAACGACAAAGGAAGAAAATTCTTCCATAACAGGAAAGAAATGACCACTGCACAGTAGCAAATGAACAGTTTGGCCAGATGTGAGGATCGCTGCTGAGACACCCAGGAATTCAACTATTAACAACGAGATACATGGTTTCAGCTTTAGGTAACCACTCAAAACTATGTGTGATATGTGCAAGAGCAGTGACAGCTGTTGAGCCCATGGTACTCAAGTAACACTATATATCTTTCATTCCAGAAGTGTCCTACATTTGACAATTTTTACTTTATAAGCAATAATTAAGATAGAGACAGTAGCACTGGTATTTCCCACATGCAGGTACCAACTTTTTCTAACTATTTAATTTGTATCTTAAATATTGAGACAAGTAACAGAAATTAAACTTTTTCCCAGACAACTGCAACAAATGTTTTTAACCGAGGATCCGGGGAGCAAATGACCCTCAGGCCAACGTGCACTTGGTGCAAAGTTTTCAAAAGCTGAAGAAAGGATTCTCTTTTTCAAGCCCAGCAATACAAGATATTCTACAAGAATAGTTCAAAACTTTTCCTGTGACTGCTGCACCTGGCTAGAAAGGGTCTTTAAAGCAAAAACTGTGAAAAGAAAGAATTTTTCTTCCCTCCCCTTTATGGGGATGTTAACCACTCATTCCCAGTTGGGACAGCTGGAAGGACACAGCAAGGTGCCGTTGGCACCAGTCTTCCAGAGCAAAGCTGCTGATAACCTGACCTATTTTTTTGAGCAAAGTACTATTAATTTCAAATAAACATTATAATGTCATCTCTTGGTTTTCTTTTTGATAAAAGGCAGAGTAAGATTTGATATCTATTGGTAAGTTTATCATTCCAAAACCAAAGCCTCTGTATCCCAACACAGCAAAAAACAAGACACAAAGTCCAGTCCCTGCGCTTTTATCTGCCTTGCCCTGTGCTGGGCTCCAAGTCCTGCTGAGCGTCCTGCAGGAACCTGCTTCTCACTCCTAAAAACCCATCTGCACAGAACCAACCTTAAACCAAGCCATTTTATCTCGCTTTATTTCGCACATTCTGCAGGCTTAGAAGTGAAACCTCGAATTTGTCAGTTGTGCTTTGAAGCCCGGAGCCGGGCTGGAGCCGGGCACCCCATCCACACCAGGACTGCTGGCTGTGCTGTGCCCAACACTGGCAGCCTTCCCTCTGCTTTGCAAGGGAGGGGAATCAAATAGGATGGATGCTGTTCACCTGTTGATTTAAAGGCACAAATAGAAGAGTATGTTTCCCATTTGCTAACCTGACCACCCAACGGCCCTACCTTAAAGAGATTCTCTATTACAAACAGTGTGTTCACAGCCACCTACAGCCTTCAGGGTCTTCTCATCGCGAGCCGTTAAAAGCTGCACAATGAACCCTGAAGTAATACAGTTTTCCCACAGTTAGCTGCTCAAATCCTGTAATTAATGCTATAAAACTGTTTTCGAAGTAATGCACTCAGTTCTAGACAAGCAAAGATGGCCACATGCCCCTTCTCCCCAGCAGTACCAATACCCAAACCAGCCCCTTCCATGACTATCTATTGCTCCACTCCTGTTTGGGGAAGGACTGGAGGGGCAGAACATGGGCAGCGAGCTGAAGGATCCCTGGTGCCAAAGAGCCAGCATGGTTTAGCCATGAGACACACAAAGCTCTTCACGTGCTGTAAGCCCAGAGCCCAGAGCTCTGCCTCCCTGCGACTGCGCTTCTCTGCAGGGGCAGCCACGCTGAGAGAAAAAAAGAGGAATTGATCTCATAAAAGTCCAAGTTCTGCCTCTGTACAGGGAGAGACAGACACGTCAAGAAAACGTGGAGGATGGAAATTACACTTTGGAACCAAGTTGGAGTAGAAAGGAAAACTACACATAGGAACCAGCCTCAGTCCCATTTAAACCAGCAACAGGCAAAAGGATCGGGGACAGAAGTCTCGTAGGCACAACTAACTCTAGCATGTTTATTAAATAAACTGGGCTAATTTGGTTTCCAAATAGACATTTATACATTTTTACTCTAACAGAGACTAACTATTTTTGCTTAACAAAACTACGCAAAACAAATCCCAGATTAAAAGTATCTGGGATCTGTCTCTGGCTTTAGGGTATGGACACCAGGTGATACCATTTCGGGGGAGTTGTTTAAGCTTCATTTTAAATTAACGCACTTTGAATAACACAGTTACTTAAATCTTACCATTAACATCCCCCTTTTGAGAACTTGGCTAAAGTAAAGCCAAGTTCCTGCAAGTTGATGCAGAAAGAGGTTTCCATTCAACCACTGAGCCAGAAAAAGTGCAACTGAGTGTTGCAAAACTTTGAGAGTTCCCAAAGCAGCACCAGGAAAGCTGGGGGGCTCCCGGGCGCTGCGGGGACCCTCTGGCACCCCATCGCCCACCAGAAACCAACCCCGACCCTTCTCTGTCTGCAGCAACAACCGCGCTCCCTCACTGCTGTGTGTGTGTGTGTGTGTGAGAGAGAGAGATGATTCACTTGCTCTTATTCCATGGAACTGATGATTCATTCAATCGTCTCCAGATCATGTTAACATACCAAACATGCACATAAAGGAAGCAAAAAAAAAAGCAAAAAAAAAATAAAAATCAAGTTCTTCAACTTCGTGATGCTCAAATGTTTTTGGGGTTGGTTTTTTTCTTTTTTTCTCCTTTTGAGACAGAAAAGAAGAAACCCAACCTGGGGAGCAGAACCGGCAGGGGTTCCGGGGCTGCTCAAAGGTTTGGGAAACACACCCACCACACGTGGAAAGGGAGCCGCCGGATCCTCCCGGCGGGATGCGGGAGAGCTCCCGCCCCGCACGGCCCGGCCCGGGGCTGCTCCCGGTACCGGCTGCGGGGAAGGCAGGATGGCCCGGGGCGTGTGTGTCCCCGGCCCGGGGCTGCTCCCGGTCCCCGGTGCGTGTGTCCCCCCGACCCGGGGCTGCTCCCGGTCCCCGGTGCGGGGAAGACAGGGCTGCCCGGTGCGTGCGTGTGTGCCCCGGGCCAGGGCTGCTCCTGGTGCCCGGTGCCCGCTGCGGGGAAGGCAGGGCTACCCGGTGCGTGTGTCCCCTCGGCCCGGGGCTGCCCCCCGTACCCGGTGCGTGTGTCCCCTCGGCCCGGGGCTGCCCCCCGTACCCGGTGCGTGTGTCCCCTCGGCCCGGGGCTGCCCCCCGTACCCGGTGCGGGGAAGGCAGGGCGGCCCGGTGCGTGCGTGTGTCCCCCCGCCGCCGCGCAGGGGACTTGTGCCTCTCCCTCCTCCGGTGACATCTTATATAATAAGCCGAGCTAATCACGACGGAAACGAGCCAAACTGCCAGGGAGCGTCACCCCGGGGATAATTAACCCCGCGAGGAAGAGGCGCTTCGGAGCAGAACCCGCTCCCTCACCGCCCGCCCGCCCAGCCGCCTTGCTAGAAAAATCCTCGCCGGGCTGGAAGCGGCTCCCGCGGCGGCCGGAGGGGAAGAGCTCGTCCGTTCCCCCCCCGCTTTTCTCCCGTCC
>NW_015090784.1:132865-159860 GCF_001431845.1 Calidris pugnax | reverse complement strand
GCGGGCGCTCATGGCCGTTGAGGCGGGATGCCCGCTTTCTGCCCTCGGCTCTCGCTCTGTGGGCGGCGGGGAGCGTTGCGGGGCAGCTGGGTTCCGGCGGTCGGGGGAGCGCGGCCCGCTCCGCTGTGGCGGGGGCAGGACGTGACCGAGCGGGGCCCGGCGGAGGTGGCTCCGCTCTTTCCCCGGGCGGGCGTTACGTAACCGGCCGTTGCCGCTGAGGGCCCGGCGGGACCCTGCGCCCGGGGGTGTCCCTCAGCGGGGGGACGGCGCTAGCGCCACCGCTCCTCTCCGCCGTAACGCCCGGGGAAGGCGGGCCGCCCTCCGGGGTTGCTCTTCCCGGTGTCCGGGGAGGCGGATCGCCTCTCTCCGGCTCCCGCCCGGCCACCGGCGCTGTCCCGTCCTGTCACGGGAGCGGCCGGGCTCCCTCCCGCCCTTCCCCCGGCAGGTGCGGCCCGGTCCTGAGGGCCCAGTTGGTGCCAGGCGCCCAGCATCACCAATCTGTGAGGAAAAGGACCCTTTTTCACGCTTTTAGCACATCGTAGCAGGAGAACTTCAAAGTTTGGGTGGTCAGGTGTGGGGCCTGCGTCCCCGAGGTTTACAGTTCTGCACAGAAATGCCACGTTATTCCTGTTTGTGCGGGCAAAGGGCCCTTGCAGCAACGGGTATTTTCTCCTCGGTTTATTTTTGCTGTGCCTGATGGTGACTCATAACTTATCCTTGGTGATTTCCAGTGGAAGAAATAATTTTAACCAAGGAACTAATGAGAACATAACACGATTGTATGACATTACTCATGTATTCATTAATTCTAATTAAGCAACTATTCCTTTTACTCCCATCCCGCAGTCAACAACAGCAATAAATGTAATATCAAAATTCATGCCACGAGAGCTCTTTGCGATCGGAATCCCCAATTTGCACGCTCGGTGTGCACCGCAGGAATTTCCCTGACTAATTTTCAGATGAGTAAGCGTCTCAATCAAGTTTTCCTGAGCTGTAACAGTAAAGCACTCGGCTTCCTCATGCTTCAGGTTGTCTCTTGCTTGAATTTTGGGACGAGGCCCCTGTAATGTATCCACGAGGCTTTCCAAGTAGCATTCCATTAAGAAAAACTTAGGGAAGAGCTGTCTTGTGCCTACTAACTTACATCTTTTTCCCTTTTAGCCACTTCAAGCCTTCCTGGCAGCACTTCCCAGGATATCTGAGTTTAAGATGCGTTAGTGTCATCTGAGCAGGTGGCAGCATCACGTTTATTTGGACATCAATGTGCCCTGTCAGTACGTGGCTATTCTGAGGTGTTGCTGGTGAGACTAGTGTTCATCCCGACGGTGGGGTCAGCTGTTGGTTATAATTGGGTTTGCGATAATCAGCTGGGTTTGTGACACCAGAGCAGTGTGTTCAGATCCTTTGAGTTTATACCCAATGGGGGTCACACGAGGCACAGCATATTTTTAGAGATGAAAAGAAACTTCATTGAAAATAAACCATGCTATCTATACTTCAAGCTGTTGCATGAGTCTCACTGAAAACTCAGACATCTCTGAATTGTTTTACCTGGGTTCTATCCTTAAAGTTTCTGGGGTTTTTTTTCTTTGGTTTTGTTCTGGGAGTGGGGTGGGGGAATGGTAAGTAAACCTTCTGACTATCAGCTTTTGTTTGCAGAAAATAGAGAAATTCTGGATTATGAAAGAACAGTTCTGGAGAGACACAATGGTTCTCACTGGGGTCTTTGTTTATCTGAAAAAAATTGGGCTGAAAAAGAACAAAGTCTTTCCTGGTCCTTCCTTTGCATGAAGGTACTTGAGCACTCAGTGGTTTTACTGGAAAACAAATGCTGCATTAAAACTTCTGAGAGCTGCCTCGTTTCTGGGAGGAACAACTGATTCCTACACTAGAGGCGTGGAAGAAACCATACCAGAAGATAAAGACAGTAAAGGCATTTTGAACTTAAGCATTGTTTAATTTCTATTGTATGAATACTGAAAGAGAGTGACATGAATTACACGGCAGAAAACGAGTGATCTTTGAGCCTGTGGACTAAACTGAGGGAGTTTTGACTGGCTTGCAGAGGGGCAGAAGAGGTGTAACACACCTGCTCAGCCTGGCTGCAGCTCCGGCAGCAGGAGGAGGTGCTAATACAGAGCTGGTACAGAGCCTACCATGAGAAAATGTAAGGGTTTACTTTCTCCTCAGGACAAAGCTGTTGAGATCAGGGGCTTTAATGGCATGTTTGATATCGTTTACTGGTGCATTGTAAATATGTAAAGAAGTGACAAACATCTTCTAGCTACCTGCCAGCACCTGGTACTAGAGATAAATATCTCCAGCACTGGAGCAGGTGATAAGCACAGCAACAGCAGGGCTAGACCCTCACCGGGGTGTTCTCCTCACCCAGAAAGGCAGCAGGAGTCCCCGCCAACCTGCTCTAGGGCTTCGAGGCAACTCGTGTCTCATCTCCCCTCACACCCTTCCAGAAACTTTCCCTCACCGGGGTGTTCTCCTCACCCAGAAAGGCAGCAGGAGTCCCCACCAACCTGCTCTAGGGCTTCGAGGCAACTCGTGTCTCATCTCCCCTCACAGCCTTCCAGAAACTTTCTCTACTTCCTTCCATTTCATTAATTTTTTATTTTTTTTTTTAAACTCGACTATGCTCTACAGCTTAGTATTACTGTTAGGTATTTTAGTTTTAATGTCAGAGAAAGGTGTTTCCCAGCAGTAGTTTGAATTTCATCATTTTATACAAAATGAACTAAGGTATAATTACATTATATAAGAGACGATTACAACATGTCATTTTGTAGGCAGGATAAAATACCTGTGAATGACTCTGGGCAATCTCCCTTCAAAGTGGAGAAGGGTATAGGCAGGTTGTCTCCTAGTAACGAGCTGTATTTGTTTCACATCAGGGAGTTCTGCTTGTGGAGAATTAGAGAGAGATTTGAATAGACTAAACTGTGAATGTTCTGTTTGAGTGGGTTGGCAGGACAGGGCCCATACCTGTGCTCAGTGATCACAGAAAGGCTCCCTTCTGGCAGTGAGGAGACAATCAAGAGATTCAGAGCATAATTACTGACTGGAGTCAGTCCTTCCGCAGCCCAGAGGCCACAACAGGCAGTCACATGGAATAAATGAAGGAGAGGAGGATGGCAGGGCCAGGTCTCCAGGATCACTTTTCCTCTGTTTTACATTCATATGAGGACACAGCCGCTCTCCTGCACTTTCCTTCCATGGCCAGTGTGTGGAAAACAGCTCCAATCAGTTGAGAGAAGTGGCTGCTCTAAAGAATTCAGGTCATGAGCATACCCTGCCCACATAAACATTTTTGGATTATCCTAAAGAAAAATATTCCCTGCACTGAGTCTTTATTTTCTTTTGATTGTGTTGATTTGAGCCAATGTTGAAGTCAAAGAAAGTAGGACTAGACTTTTTTTTTTTTAATTTAAGATCCCTAGAAATCAGTTTTTAAATTTTCTAGAGTTTCTGTTAAAACCCCTGCAGTGGGTCTTGCTGGGAACATCAACAGTAAGATAAATTACAACCAGTCAAGTTCATGTATTACACCAATTTCTAAATTAGAATTCAAAAACCTTAAGGTCACACGTGCTTCATCTGGTATGTTTTGTCACAGCCCTTGCTGGGGCTTCTGAACACATTAGTACCAAAAGGGCCATATTTGTATGTCAGCTAGAAAGCAGAAATAGAGATTTTTAAAAGTTAGAGAAGAAAAGTTCTGCTTAAACTGTATTTATGGTCAGCCTGTGGACCTTGCTGAAAACAAGGCAAGTTGTAAGGGGTTTATCTGTTTGGGGTGGAGCAGGTGAGGTCTCCACGTCGGTAACTGGGGCTCTGGAGGTTTCCTTTACGTTGGGATGTAACAGTGCAAGGAAAAAAGGGAAAAGAAAGATTTGTGTGGCAAATCCATCCCGCAGATCAGGGAGCTTCCTTGGATGTCTCTAAAAAGCAGCAGCCGCTGAGAGCCCTTCCCACAGGACAGAGCACAGATGGACTGAAGAGTTCCCATATGAGAAGCAGCTTTTCTAATAATTAAGGCTCAACATATTCCCCAGTGAATACTTAGGATGACATAGCACACAAAATATTGTATATAAAAAAAAATAATATATTTTTTAGCACATACTAAAATGCACAGTATAAAAACGCATTTTTTCTGCTCCACAGCATGATCATATTTTATACATTTTTTTATCCCCTCTGCACATACCTTATGCCCCCATCGCTTAGGGCACAGTAACATTCCGCATAAACTTCCTTCCAGACAGCAGGGATCTGGCAGTCTTTAATCCTAAATGATTTTTAAAACTATTTCAAAAAACATATCTGAGCAGTCCAAACAGTTGAGAGCTTAAATTATTATTAGGCAATATATGTATATTCTGAAAACGAGTCAGTGCAAGATTTACTTCTCAGGCAGTAGCGTACCAGTGCAGTTTCTTGGCAAATATAGAAAAGATTTTCAACCAAGAGATAAGGCAGGAGAATTTGACAGAGAGCTCTTTATGCTTCTAATCAGAACAGTTACCAGGATATTTTGGTATATCAAATGCATAAAAATTCTCCCACTACGTGAAAATTTTCACTCGTTAAAGCAGGAAGAGTCTATAGCTGCAAATCCATGCAGGAAAAATACAGGGCTTTCATAACTTGATCTGGCATATTCAAAACCAGGTACTGCCTAGCTCCACAGTGGTACACTGAGCATTAGTTATTTATAGCACATTTCATTTAACGAGGTGCACGATCTCTTTAGCTTGGAGTTCTGCTCTTTACAGAGGAGTTTACAGCAGACTGACAATAGTTTGGTCACACATTTGATTATTTCTCCCGGCCTCACTCCCCTTAGGCAGAGCTGCCTCTGCCTGGGCAGCTGGGTCACAGCTTCGTGGTCACAACAAGAGTCATCTCCAGTGGCTTTTCTTTGTTCTCACCAGAGGATTGTGCCCTGGACAGCCATCTCCACCTCTGGGTAAGCAGTCTGGAAAGACTGGGGGAGGCAGACCACGCTAAAGCACCTCCCTCATCACAGACACCCTTCCTGCTGTTTTTTAAATATGAATTACTTTCTTTGTCGGCCAGTAAGTTGTTTTCTGAGCAGCAGGACTGTGGACGGTTGCTCCCGACCCATTTTTGTCCTATTTTTGCTGGTTTCCCCTCCCACCCACAGCACACAAAGCATCACCCGTGGCCCTTCTGCATCCCTTCCACATCAGAGTCAAGCACTCGTCAGGGACTAAGTGCCATTAATTGGGGTGGCATTAATCGGGGTCCTCCTCCTCTCACCTGTTGCTGTTTTTCACAAAGCTTCCAGACCTTCATGTGCTCCAAGTCTCTGCCAGATACAGCTGGAACGTGTCCGTAAATTCAATCATCCAGCAAGTGGACAAACTGTGGGACTGTAGGTCCTGTCTCCTTCAAACCCCAAGCTGAACTCCAGTGAGATCCGGCCTTCAAAAGTTCTCTTAACACACACTTTGCTATAAAGAGGATTAAAAGCTCAAACTACATTTTCAGTAACTTTATGATAAACATCTATTTTTAATTGAAATTCAGAGTTTTGAGGAAGAGCTTTAAGAAACCAAATTTACAGATATCCTTAGTCACAAATCAATGGAAGCAGGCGGACGTCTAAACTTGACATTGAATCTATTTTCACCCAGCCAAAATTCTAAATAGGAAGAATCTCCAAGATGAATTGGTGAAACTGAAAAGCTTTACACCCCCAAATTTTATGTAATGGAAGTTTCAAGATCTCATCTAGATTCCTGCCAAACTCAGGATCCATATGCACTGCTGTGTAGTTAATTTGAATTTGGAATTTAAGGTGTTACTTCTTTTCACTGGTGAGTATCATGTTCGATAAAGACAAATTCATGGTTGGAGAGATGAGATGAGAGAGAGCAGCAGAGCATGAGGGAGCAGAGATTGGGAAGAGCAGTGGAGAGAAAGAGGCAGCGCGTCGGGTGCCTCTATAATTTAAGTTCTCAGCTGCCCATGGGAGAGCTCGCTGCAGGTACGGTGGCAGGAACAGGCTTCTTCATCCTGTTCAGAGACTTCATTCACAAACACCGGAGGGGGAAGTCAAGAAAAATCAATGCCACTTTTTCCATCTGGTTGCCCACAAGACCACGTGAATGAAATCTGTCAGTGATGCTAAATGGCTTGCCAGGCTGGGTGACTGCCTAATTACAGCAATTTCCACCTTCCTCCCGCTCTGTTTAGTTTGTGTTTTCTCTGCTACATTCTGTCCAGCCCCACATACCCTGAGTTACTGAGAGAAGTCACTAATTTTAGACACACAAATTCAGTGAGTTATAGAGAACCGTGTAGACCAACCAGAGGGAAAGAGAAGCCTCCACCATAGCTTAGATAGAGACATCGGTGGGAGAGTCGTAGCACCATAGGTTCTGTCTACCCGGGGTTATACCCTCGGTGCAGCCTCATACCCCCAGTGCGATGCTGTAATTCAAGGAGGCATTTTGGAGAGGCAGGAAGAAAGGGCACTACTTAAGTATAAATCCATGTTTTGCAGGCAGCTTTCTTCCTTTAACACACTGCGTTATGTCTCTGGATTTTCTTCCAATATTGTAACCGGAGGGGTTAATAATGCAAGCACCCCACTAACCCCAACAGAGTACTTGGTGCTCTGTGCTCTCCAACAAGTCACTGAAAGATTTTTGAAGAGGCAAGGAATCACAGCAATTTAAGTTAATAATAATGATACATTTCTCTGGTGAATATGTATTTCTACCCAATGGAAAATCCTAAAAGTTGATTAAGCACTTCATTACCAGACCACGTATCTTTTGAATGCTAGTGAAACTGTGCTATTGCATTAAGGGGAGAGATGTTTGTATTAGAGGGGAGAACCACAACCAATTTTTCAAACTTCAAATGCAGATTTGGAGATATGTTATCCCAGATTTCCTTTTGTCATCCCAGCCTCTCCTGTACTCTGTTTACTTTTAGGACTCCAAGCAGCCCTATTTTTTCCAGATGTCTCTCTCCCCTCACCGTAGGTTACTTTCCTCCTGTATTTCTGTTCTCCTGCTATGCCTTGCAGAGGTTACATATTTTCCTTCTGCAGTGGCTGCATGGAGGAGATCCCTCCATCTCTCCCCACGTGGCTCAGTGAGTGGCTCAGTGTGGTGTGAAGAGGTGCAGAAGCAGCTTTCCTTTGAGGATCTTTGGTGTCCCCATGCTTGAGTTTCTGCCCTGGCTCATTACACAAAGAGGGCTCCATTTTTTCCTGGGGCTGAAGATGGCAGTGCAAACCTATTCCTATCCTTTTCTCTTAAAAGGCCTTCACAGATGTTTTTTGGCTATGGCAGGACGGCTGCTTTCCCAGCAGACTCTGCTGAAGGCTGTGGCATGCAGGGCCCTCTCCCTGCTTAAAGAGCATCCCTGGGATCGCACATCTTGGGTGTTTCCAGTTGTTCCCCCTCCTGTTGCACTGATATTCCCATTGGCAGCTGGCTCTTCTGAGCCAGACAGGAGACATTCTTGTAAACAGAGCAGAAGGTAAAGAGCTACAGAAGCCAAAAGCATCCTTTTATACATACTAATTAGTTTTATAAGAGCATTTGGGGGTCAGGCATCATTATCTGCCTGCATCCAATTCCTGTGGAAGTTTCTAAGCATCTCTGAAGACAGCTCTTCGCTGAGCCTTCCTTTTCAACTTGTACATTAAACATAAGATATGACATTTGAAGAAATACTTTTGTATATGGTTAATCTCTAATCTTCTAAGAATAAACCAATCAGATGCAAATCTATTTCCCAACAGCACATAATATGTCATCTTAATATAGACATCTTTCCAGGCAGTGTGGTTTCCCTAATGGCAAAAAATAGAAAGCTGTCCTTATGGAGGGGGATGGAAATAACACAACACTGTTGAAGTAATCCTACTGCAACACAGCCAGGAAGCCTTCAGGCTGCCACTTGCCATTGAGTCCCCATTGTCACCTGCAAAGCCAATGGTGCCCCACCTCAGCAGTTCCTCCCCATCTCCCTCAGTATCATTGGAGGGATGCAAGTTGTGACATCTCCAGTCCTTCATGAGCACAAAGGAACTATACACAGAACAAAAACCAGTCTCAGCTCAGCTTTCGTCCCTGCCCAGAGACCCAAGTGAAGCACGAGGCAGGTGACAGATCTTTAGAGAGTCACCACCTGCTAAAGAAAACCAGCAGAACCCAAGTGACTGGGAGCTGAACGTCCCTACCTTCCACCAGTGCTGTAACTGGGAGATAAGCAACACGAAAGGGAAATGTGTTCAGTGTGCAGTGGTAGGAGAGAACAGCAGTTTTGTTTCAGGTATAAAATATTATAAATATAAAACTACGTTCTTGGTTTTCCCTTTTAAGACTTCCTCAATATGGAAGTAACAGCAGAACCACTAGTTTTGCATATTGAAAATAATAGGAAAACTTCACAATTATCAGCTCTATAATAACATTGTAAGACATTAAACAATGTTTCATAAGAAATATCATCTTGGACTGAGCTTATGCCATGAAAATACATTTAACATCTCAGGAAGATATAACATAAGCACAGCTCGTAACATAACTCTACATAAAATAACTGGGGGATCACCGTGGGTAATTTTTTTCAGAACTAGTGAAGTGCTGAACAGCAGAATGAGAATTCAAACAGCAGCGACGTGCCAACAGGGTGATTTCACCCACGGTTTAGTTTCTGTGAAAATGAAGCAACGAATTACCCCCACCGAGACACAACCCATGGGCAGAGTGCAGCCAGGAGCCCTCTGCCTGCCTTTGTCCATCCACGAGGAACACGGGGAGGTTTGCAAAGTGCATTCTGCCCTGTCAAAAGCACTCACTTAACAATGCCTGAGCCACCCCGATGCCCGTGACCTGGAACGCCTGCCACTTTTTTTCTGTGTTGATTAAACTTCATTAGAGGTGAAAAAGCTGCCTGCTGTTGGGAGGGAGGGGAGGAGGAGGCACTAACAGGCCGCTTTCCAAACACATTTCCCAGAAACAGAGCAATTAATAAAGGGCCCTAGAAATGCTTTTTGTGCACTTCTATTTGTTATGTCACGAAATGTCAGCCGAAAGCTTAATGAATCATAAAATGCAGCATTTTTATGATTATTTCCTCACGCCTAGCCCAGATATTTCTAAATACACAGGGTATTAGTGATGCACAGGCAGCATTTAGATCTTGGTTCCCCTTGACCAAGGTCACATACACAAAACAAAGGGTTGTGCGAGCAGAGGAGCCACCTGAACCTGCTTTGTATGGATTTTATCTGGGAGCTGAGTTCACTGGTGTGAATTTTAAGTGAAGCTTTTCCCAGATTTGGGCTACTCATAAATACGCTCCTCTTGTGTCTTGTAAGAGCCAAGTCCTCAGGAGAGGGGCTTTCCCTTGTTAGGGGCACTCCTAAAGCCTCTTTCTCTCCTCTCTGCAACAGCCTCTTGATTTTCATGAATTTATAAAGATATAAATTGCTTGGAGATTGCTGCTGCTGCTCTAATTTGGTTAAAATTTGCTGGTGGGTTACAAGGCTGACACAGCAGGACAGGCAGATGCGTGACCACATCCACATCACATGGGCACACAAACCTCCTTTCCTTAGAAAACCAGACCCAGAATTCCCAGATCCACAAAAAGGAGCTGCCCCATGGAAAAGCACCTGGGAGTGTTGGTCAACAGGGTCTGAAGATGAGCCCACAGTGTGCCCAGGTGGCAAAGGAGGCCACCAGCATCCTGGCTTGTGTCAGGAACAGTGTGGCCAGCAGGACTGGGGCAGCGGTGGTCCCCCTGTAGCACCTTGTCATAGCAAGGTATTAATGCAGATGAGAATTTTGCTGCTCTCACATACAGGGTATTTGTAACCTCCTGCATCACATCTGAATCATTATATTCTCATCTCCAAACGACAGCCTGCCAGTCGTCTCTATCTCCTGAACTGTTCCTTTGTATGCTAGACCCAAGACAAGCATCAGCATGCATTAATATTTCTATTTTCTGCACCAAGCACCAGCTTGTAAAATGACAAATATGATAGCGCAAACCCAGAATTTAATAGAGGCTGCTGATGATCAGAATCACATTTTTCCTAGTGAGAAGTGAAATGATTTTGATGAGATCTAAATGGAGGAAAGTTTTGTCACGTGCAGCTTTGGGCATTCAGATGAGCACTGATTGGAATTTGCCCCTTTTTTTCTTAATATGAGATGTCAAATCTCTCTGCTCAGGACTCATCTTGTTTTCTTGCTAGAAGAGAATTTGTTCTCAAGGGATCCTCTTCACTCATCAAGGCCAAATCCGAGTTCTGTGCAGAATTTTCTGCTCCATTCAGGATTTTAGTTACTGCCCTAGAATCTATAAACCAGGGGAAGGAACCCAAACTCTCACCTTTGAATTTTTGGGGGAACCAGAAAGTGCTGAACTTGCTGATAAATACTGTTTAAGCATCTTCTCACTGTTGTTGTGATGAGTGGGAAACAAACTTTCACTGAGAGTTGAAGCAATGGAAGTGAAGCTCTAATTAATTTCAGGAGAGCACAGACAGAGTCAGACAATTCCTCTTCAGGTTCAAAAGAGAAGAGACAGAAAAAGGCTTTGACTCATCTGTCATTTATGCTGCCCTAATACACACGGACTGCAGAACTCCTCACGGGAGCAATCTCCCACTCAAGAGGAGTTCTCGGAGCTCATTATACAGAGCTTGCAAATGAGGCAAAGTGTTAAGTCTTTGATCCCTGGCTGAAACCCCGACCCCCTGCATGACTAGGGCATACGCTGAGGAAACCTGCAGGAGAGGGGGTTTTCCTCCTCAAGAGTTCAGGGCGACACCGGAGCCACTTTGCACTTAACCATTCAGTAATTGTGTCTCTGATGACTCTCAGGCAGCCCTTTCCTCCCCTGCAATGGCAAGCGTGGGTATGGATCTGCTGTACCCACACAAGAGCATCTCAGGAGGAGCCTGTTCTCCAGCCAGGCTACGGCAGGGGCCAGAGCCAGGGCCCTGCATCACAGGGCATTGAAAGGCAGCTCTTACTCATCTCCAACTCTGGGGAAAAGAAGCCAGCTGGCATTGCCATTCTCTCCTCATTACTCCTTGGAGGTGGGTGGGGAGGAGAGGGAGGAAAGAAGCACTTCCATCTAGAAGTGCTTTTCCAAAGTGATGTCATCTGAACAGGGAGGATTAAATCCTCTGCTAACAGAGACTGACAGAAATCAATTGCCTTGAAGCGCTGTAGCCGCATTAGATCTAGCCCAGAGCATCTCCAGTCATCTTTTGGCCATCAAATAACGTATCACTGGTTGCTTCTGGCTTCACTAGGGCTCCTCCATTGCATTCCCAGGAGGCAAAAACCCCTACAGAGTCACACGATGAGCAGGCGTCCTTCCTGATTTACTTCTTTGTGATCTCCGACTGCTCGGTGGTTGAGCTCTGTATTTTTGTTAGCTGTGTCAGACTGAGCGCCATAAAATGCAATAGCCGAGGCAAATTTTATAATTATGCCATTAAGATCAGGAGGGAAACCTTCCACAGTCTCTGATCATCACGCTCAGAGCAAACCAGACAGAAAGGGGTTTATGCATCTCAAAATGCCTCAGATGAGCTGGTGAGTTAGAGCCCAGGGGGGCAGAAATCCCCCTTTCTGTAAAGCTCTGCAGAAGGACCCACGGACACCACACGGGACATCCACCACCAGTGGTGTTCAAGAGGAGAAGACAAGAAAGGAAGAGCCCACCAGCGAGCGTACCATCAACAGGGTGTCAGAATGAAGCCTCTCCTCCTCTGTGGAGGAAGAATGGTCTAGATTCCCTGACATCCTTTCTATCACAGTTTGGGTTGGGGTATTTTTAATGGCTAAGGCCTAATTTATTTCTTTAATCCACAGCTGAGGAGCTACAGGCTCCTCAAAGGTAAATCACAATTCATTTTGTGGCTCTTTTCTGGATTAGTAATTACATGTGGAAAAAAACCAAGCCTCTCATGAATTATACATAGTTATTGGTTTGATTTCAAAAGCTCTTGACATTGAGGGTATAAGTAATCTAATTAGTCTTTTGTACAACAAACCTTTCCTTTCTTTTAACGAGGATAGTGCATTTTAATTATTATTGTGTTACCAAAGCAGGCCACAAATTAAGTAAAACCTGACGCAGTTGGTTGGCAACGTTAACATGGCATTTCCATTAATGTAAGCACATTAATGGTTAAGTTTGGGGAAGGCTTTCTGGTGGCTCCTTCACAATTTCTGCCTCCTCGTCCACAGCTGGGGCCATGACACAAAGCATTTTAGAACTTTAGACCATAAATCTAAACAAAAAAGAAACCCTTGTGCAAAGATTGTCCTTTTGGGCTTTGTAGATCAGAAAATCTTTTCGAAAGTTTCCTCTTTCTGCTTTACCCTTTTTTTTTTTATAAGTGCTAAAATATTCTGATGTGATAATATAATTCATAGTATTCCTGACTAAAATTCCGTGTCAGCCCCAGTTGTGATTTTAACCTTCCTTCTGAATGAGCAAGGCTAAAAATTAAGTATGTTAATGAATCTCTTAAGTCAAATATTCCACATCTACAATTCAGCATTGAAAGAAGTCTGTAGTTTTCTCGCATTATCTTGTTTCACAGCAATTATCAAAATACAAGAAGAATAATTATTGAATCAGTCAGTTTACAAATTTGGCAGCAACAGTAGTGAATGCATAAAGCCTTGGTGTTAAATAAGTCAGCTCTAATTAAAGCAAAAAACCCTTTTCACTACTAAAAACTACATATGCATGAAGTTACACACATTTTTTTCTGTTGTCCCAAAAGCATTGTGAGAAGAGGGCTTTCGAAGGGAGCTGGGACTGCTCTGAGGGTTGCCCAGCCATGAGCTACCACAAGATACCAAACACTGTGTATGAAAGTGAAGAACTTTGACTCCTGTGCAAGAAAACTTCAGGGAACCAGCATCTGACCTGAACCCAGGAAAGTTTTGGAAACTGCCAAAAGAACGCTAAAAACAAAGCAAACTTTCTGCTTTTGAGTCAAGTGAAACAACCACAGGTAAGGAGAGCTCTTCCTTATTATACTGAGAGAATAAGCCCAAGAGAGTTTCACTTTGAGTCTCGGCTCTTCCAGCTCAGACACGGACCCAAACACCCCTCAACTGCAGCCCAGTCCCTCTCCTTATTTCTAAGAGCAGAATTTTGAGGTGGTTTTTGTTGGTGCTCAAGGGGGAATGTTTTACAGGCTCAACTACAGGAGAAACTGCATCAGTTAAAGCAAAACACATCACCATATGCAATTTAAGGATGTAAATGTAAGTTATCCTTTAAGTTACCCTGGTTGTAAAACCTGTTTCAGCTGCCAGGTACAGGTATTCCTCCACTGCAGTGACATTTGTAGAGCCAAACAAGGGTTAAATGTTTGAATAATCATTTATCAGCAATAGAAGAGCAGAACTTTCCAAGTAGAGTTGACACCTTGACACCTTTCTTCCACAAAATGTTATTTTTCTGTAATTGGTGAAAAAGGGGGTAATTCATTGTTTACTGGCAGAAACAATACTTAACACAGAATTGTATCAAATCCCTTATCCTTGCAAGTCTGGTCTTTCAGAATTAACACGCTAATTTAATTAAACTCCAAAATCTATTGGTTTGCCTGAATTTTATCCTGCTCCCTTAATGAAGTCCATTTGTAAAAACCACACACGTCTAAGGCTACAAACCCAGTTTTGGAATAGCAAGAGCCACCTGACACTGAGGAGAAGTCTGGAGACCAGGAGAATTCATCAGTGAGAAGCAGCGGTGCAGCTGCTGTCGTGTGTTACTGGGGCTTTTTACTGCAAATTAAATTAGGACGAGTGTTAATTATTCTGGCTTTGGAAAACAAAGAAGATGCTTTTAACAGCTGATTCAGGTACTGTTCACTCCGACCTGCGGGACGAGCAAGGATTTGGCTCAATAATCCCACACCAATGAGGCACCTGGCCAATTAGTAGTTTTATTGTAGCTTCTGTGTCTTGTGACCCTAATCCTGTTCCATGCTTTTGTTGCCAGCACTAAACAGGTACACTAATTAGCACTAATAAAGAAAAGTTTACTGTGATACAACAGCAACTAAGTGCAGTGACTGTATGTTTTCAGACACGAAAACAACCCTTGGAACGGATTCACCAACTCTCCTGGGTCTGTTTCTACCTCTTATTGTGCATCTAGATAGAACTGGATTATGTGGAAGCGTGAAAGAAATTTGGCTTTGAAAAAAAAAAAAAAGGAAACGCTTGCAAATCTCAAATCTAAAAGAAAACTAGAGTGCCCATTACTGAAGTTTCCTGTTCAAAGCTTCCCCCTCCTGCCACCGAAGGGACCACCACCTCAACCACCACCTCAGCCATGCCTGCAGCAGGGGACCAACCTGCCTTCCTCTGCTGTTTGGACTCGCTGGAGTCTTGTATCAACATTTGAACAAAGAACAAATGCCCAACATAACATGTCAATAGTATTAAATGCTTTACATTTCTTGTCTTATCTTGTTAGAAGTGTTTTCAATTGATAGAAGTACTTCCAATTGTTCATAATTTTGTATTTTATGTTTATTGCAACACTCTTCCTTGCCACGAAAGCAACAGTTGTTTGCACAGAAAGACAAAGCCATTAGAAGCAATTTATCCACAGGAGCATTGATCTAGGTGTTTGTGTGGCCCTCGGCTGCATGAACGTGCTCTTACACAGCAGGGTTTAGTGACCTGCAAACAGCTGTAACCAGTGCCAGCCGAGGGCTCCCTCAGCAAACTTCCACCCATGACAAATCAAATACGCAACTCAAAAATAGAGACTCAGCATAAGGCTAATAGAGTTTTATGGAAAAGATTCCTCTCTTTTGTTACATAAATCTCTGAAGAGTGAAGAAGCAGAGGAAACTGCTTGATAAATGGGCAAAAAATTTCTATCCTGGAATAATCCAGTGACTCAAGAGCTCACTGGAGACACTGCATCCCTGGGCTCACAACCTGGCCACGTCCTGATTCAACAAGAGCTTCAAGCCTTTTCTCCTTGGCCAGGGAAATGTCCCAATGAGGACAAGCAGAAGGTTACAGAAGCACGGCCACGTGGTGTGGGTGCAGCAGGAGGATGGCTCCCACCCTCGGGGAGCTGCTGTTAGAGAGGCCTCCCTCACTGTGCAGGGAGGTATTTTGTTCACAACGAGGGGTCCATTTAATAGGGCTGTTCCTGTACCCGGTGAGAAGGTTGAATAACTCCTCATCCCCCGAGGCTGCCAACTGAGCTCCGTTATAGTCTAGTGCTGCTCTGGGAGAACCTGAGCCACGCTCTCCAGCAGGCTATTAACAGGAGCTCCTCTCGCTCTTAACTCCTCATCCCCCGAGGCTGCCAACTGACCTCCGTTATAGTCTAGTGCTGCTCTGGGGGAACCTGAGCCACGCTCTCCAGCGGGCCATTAACAGGAGCTCCTCGCTGCTTGTTGGGACACAGAGCCCTCCTGCCTGTGCCCTTCTCTCCCAAGAAGCTCTCAGAGCCCAGCAGGGCTTCAAACTTCATTTTTTCTGCCCTGGGAAGCTGACACCAACACACCGCACCCACCTCTGAAACAAGAGCATTTTCAGCACAACAGCCAAAATCCCCTTTTCCTTCTCAACCTTCAGCATCTTTTCCTTGCATTGAGCCAATAGCAACGTTTTTACTTGCTGAAGTGTTTTCAAGTTGAACTGAACTGGTTCCTCTCTCCCAAAGCCATCTAGTGATGTCATTCTGCTGCATACAGCAGTGCCACGGGGCACTGGCTCAACTCTGCTCTTCTGAGATACCCTTGAAGGCATCTTCCTGCAGATGATTGGATCTGAACTCCCGGTATCTGCAGGCACAGTCTAGAGTGGCAGATAATTAAACTGCCAAGCAATGCTGTATGGGCTTGAGCATGGACCTGCAGGATTTCCTGGCCTGAAGCCAAAGCTGTGCAGACCCTGTCAAAGATGAAAGCAGAGGTTTGTATGCCCAGTGGTCAGAGCTGAGGATGGATTCGTAAGCTCTTTAAAAAAGTAAGAATTGAGTTTCTGTGGGGAAACAAGGAGAGGAATGCCACCACCAACATAGCTATGAGATGAGTGTTCCCAGTAGGCACACGCAGTAGGTGAGCACTCACACAAGACACACATCACCAGAGCGCTCTTATGGAGCTCCAGCAGATACACAATGTTTGGAGAAGACGGTAGAGAAGCAGCTGAACAGAAGTGGGATGAGGGAGTCTCTACTTCCCGGTGTCATTTATTGTAACGGAGCTCAACATCCCACTCTGCTGCAGAGCTTTCCACTGTGAGACCTCAAAGCGGTGATTTTCTCTTAGAAAAAGCGGTGGGAGGTGAGCACTTTGTTCAGGTAATAGAGAGCCTCACCTTCCCCTTCCTGCCACATCCCTGGCAAGACTCTGAACTTCTTCTTCCTCAGCTCCTCGTCACAGGAGCCTCCCCGGGAAGGCTGTGGAGAGAGGCAGCACCAGGATGCTTTCCTTCCACAGGACGTGTTTCTGATCAGCCTTGGTGCAGTGAAGGCAGATCATCCTCCTCCTCCTCGCACTTACTTCAGAAGCCAATTCCTGATCAATGCTGTACATGTTGTGTGTTTTTCCTCTGACAAAACAAGTCTGAAGCCACCTACCACTCGTTACCAGCGCTGCCACTTTAACAAGTTCAACAGATCAAATCAAAGATCGGAAAGACGACGACATTTTCCCCTTCCAAACCTGCTTATTTTTTAAGATGCTCGTGCTGCAGTGCAGCACACGGGGCTGATTGGATGCCACCCTGCCAGGGAAGCGAGGGAATCAGCATCCTTGCTTTTATTCATCCCCCCTGTAACGAGTGGAAGGAATTCCTCCCGCTCTCATGCCTGTATCCAGGGAGCTGGGGCTGGGGACACCTCCCCAGGGACACGGCCCATGGAAGGACCATGGAAGGAGCCTGCAGGAGGGGGCCAGCCCTCCTGCCCCCTCAGAAGCCACCGTGTGTGTTGGCCCCTTTCCCCCCGAGGATCCTGGGGAGGGTCTGCAGGTACCGGATGGCTCTGTGTGTGTGTGTGTAGCTACACAAAGCAGAACCGCCCAGCAAAACCCAGGAGAAGCAGGAGGACGACAAGGGGAAGAGAGACAGATGCACGTAATCAAGAACTGAGCGTTTTTCATCCCTCCCTGCACAATTCCTGCCTTGTTTCCCCGAGTGCCACAGCGCTGCCTCCCTGTCTCCTGGCAGCACAAAGCCTGCCCCCCAGTAACAGCCATAAAACCTGTAATTTCAGGGGACTACCAGCTCATCCGGCTTCTTTTCCCCCCCCACCAGCCGAGCTGCCACTCTCCCCACCCTGGGTGCTTGCCTCAGGTGACTCCCCTCCAGATCCTCACCAAGGTTATTAATTCTGAAGAATTCATACTGAATTCAAAGAACCACTACAGATTTTCCCATGCCCTCTGCATTGACTAACAGTTTGCAGGAAGCAGAACCCCCTGTTCCCTTATGCCCAGGAATTTTTTTTTAAACGTAATCAAGAACTGAACGTTTTTCATCCCTCCCTGCACAATTCCTGCCTTGTTTCCCCGAGTGCCACAGCGCTGCCTCCCTGTCTCCTGGCAGCACAAAGCCTGCCCCCCAGTAACAGCCATAAAACCTGTAATTTCAGGGGACTACCAGCTCATCCGGCTTCTTTTCCCCCCCCACCAGCCGAGCTGCCAATAAAACCTGTAATTTCAGGGGACTACCAGCCCATCCTGCTTCTTTTCCCCCCACCAGCCGAGCTGCCGCTCTCCCCACCCTGGGTGCTTGCCTCAGGTGACTCCCCTCCAGATCCTCACCAAGGTTATTAATTCTGAAGAATTCATACTGAATTCAAAGAACCACTACAGATTTTCCCATGCCCTCTGCATTGACTAACAGTTTGCAGGAAGCAGAACCCCCTGTTCCCTTATGCCCAGGAATTTTTTTTTAAAAAAAGTTGAGTTGTCTAAACCAAAATGTGAATATAATATATTTTTTCGGAAAAAAAAAAAACAACAAAAAAATAACATTACGCAACACTCCCTGCACACAGTCAGTAGAGAGGGGTTTTTCAGAGGCTGTGCAGTCAGTGATTCCTGAGGCAGGTGCTCTCTGAGCAGCGCTGGTGCTGTCCCACGGATCCGGGTGTTGCCATGGAAATCATGGGGAGGGAAATCAGCCCTCCCCAAGCCCATGTGCAAAGGCAGGTCTTCTCTCCCAGCACCCGGGCTAAAGGTGTGTGTGAGTCAAACCATTTGCTGTGCCTTATCCCCGGCTGCTGCTGGGGGAGGAACAATTAGCGTCTGTAATGAGGGCACCTGTAAGAAGGGGCTCTGGAAAGGGCCAGCAGCAGTGGAATAGCACCAAGAAGGCTCAGGCCACCTGGTTTGGTTGTTGTCCTGCTCTGGGTGCCACAGCAGGGACAGGATTCAGGCACAAAGCATCACCTACAGCATTTTTAAACACTTTAAGTGAGTGACTCGTGCTGCAGCATGGCAGACACAGGGCAGACAGCGTCCTGTCCTGGCTGCAGGCCTCGAGCCACTTAGAAAAACTAAGCTGCTCCATGAGAAAATGAAGCTTTTGCCCGGGAGCTGCTCTTGGCTGCAGAGCCACGTGGCTGGTGAAGCACCAAAGCCAGAAGGGAAGCAACCACCAAAACATCAAGCTCGTTTGCCTCTGCATTAATTGGCAGTTCTTCTACACACAGCATTCAGGCTCCTTGAGAGCTATGGACGGGGGCTAAGGTGGTGTTGGAGGTTCCACACAGCCTGGTGCCAGCAGGCACCGCTCAGCAACCACCCCTGCCCTCTCACAACCTACAGGGAGAGAGGAACCACTGCCTCCAGGGCTCGGCCACCCTTCACCACCAGTGGAGATGGAGCCCTGAGAGGGGAGACCACGGATGGCCACGGCAGAGCTCCTCCACCCAAACTCCAGCCAGACACGGCCACCTCTCTGTCCATGGGGCCTTGTGGGAACATTCCAGCTTCTACAGCAACCAAGAACACCCCACGCACATTTTTCTCCCCTTGCTGTGGAACACGTGGCAGCACTTCTCATGGATGTGCTGCAGTAAGGAGCGTGTTCCAAGGCAGCTCTCATGGCTCAGGAGTTCCCCAGTTCAGCATTAGACATCCCTCCTGTAGCCTAGGGGGGGACTGGGATCAGGGAGGGGACAAGGGTTATCAGGCTCTCAGGTATAGGTTTAGGAGGAGCAAGGGACAAATAAGTGGCTGTCTTACGGTTGGGTGATAATTTTTTTTTTCCTTTTGAGGTGAGGAACTAGAAGGCTGTAGCAGACAAAGTAAACATGGGATTTTTGTTTTTCCTCCACCCCACTGACAAAACCTGCTCCTGCAGAAGGTTGGCGAGTGCTCCATCACACAGGCTGAAGGCTTCTATTCACATCTACTCCCCTGTCCCACTGCCCTACAAGAAACACAGGTATCGTACCCATCCTCTCTTCTTAATTATCTTTTCCTAGACATTAGGGAACTCTTAGAGGTATAGCAAGTGCCTTAGATTTACAGATTCACACAAGTTCGTGAAGTTTTTACCTGACTTTTTTTTGGTTTTTGCTAGCCCCCCCTGGGGAAAGGCAGCTGGTTGAAGAACAGAATGCAAACTCCCAAACACAACCCAAACATCCACACAAGATCTCAGATGAGGCAATAATCCCAAAGCACAACTCCTTTGAGACCCCGCTGCATAGGGCAATTAAACATAAACACCATTTAAAGACCTCAGCACACCCCTGTGAACAAGGCAAGCAGCTCTCCCTCAAAAATAAAGCAACACTTACTGCAGTTTGGAGTGGAAAAGAGGCTGCTCTCACCCAAAGCCGCTCTGATCCTCTCCAGCTTGATGTCCCATATGGGGCTGGGCTCCTCTCTGGTATTTACTTGCCAGAGTGGCCAGTGGTCCTTAGTGGAAACACCTGCTGGTCCAGCACAGCTTGTAGCAGAGGGCAGG
This sequence comes from Calidris pugnax, assembly GCF_001431845.1. Lineage (NCBI taxonomy): Eukaryota > Metazoa > Chordata > Aves > Charadriiformes > Scolopacidae > Calidris > Calidris pugnax. The sequence goes on along the minus strand of NW_015090784.1, from coordinate 139,845 downwards.
GATGGCTGGGATTTAAACCAAAGGAATACAGTTAATGAATCTTTTTGAAGTTTGTTGTGATTTTAACTCTCCCTGAGTTGTAGTGGGCATTTTTATGTTGTCTTTCTGGTTAAAATCAACTGCATTCAGACTTGATCAATAGCATCCTGGCATTTTAACACACTGCTACACCATTTTATGAAAATACAATAAATATGCAAATAGCAGTGTTTCCAGTTGCTTTAAGAAGACATGTGAATACATTACATTAAATCATGCTGTCTCAGAAAAATATCTTGCAATTTATAAGTACCCACCTTCCGTAAGTTACCACCCCAGAGTCCTGCAGCCCTGGGGATGGCTGTGTGTTGTGTGGCGGTATGAACACACGTACTACGCCTCAAAACCTTCCAAATACGTGGGTGGGAGTTGGAGAATACAAATGACATAAGACACTGAAGGGTTTTATTTCAGGAACATCTTAGTGTGCTAGAATATGGCATCAGAGCTTAGAGGTTATGGATTAGAGAGTCACTTTTTCTGTCTTGTTAGAAAGGGTGAAAAAGAAACGGCAAAGGAATGGTGGAGGAATAGCAGAAAGAAGTGTGTATGTTTGCATTTATTGTCATTAATCACCATTCCTTTTATTTTTAGTATAATGGTCTTCACGATGAATCATGTTGTGAGAGTAAATTTAAGGAATGTAATTGTGAATGGATTTGGTGCAATCTGTTTATGACATTCATAAATGCGGACACAATCCCAGAGAAGCTGTGGCTGCCCCATCCCTGGAGGGGTTCAAGGCCAGGTTGGAGGGGGCTTGGAGCAACCTGGGCTGGTGGGAGGTGTCCCTGCCCAGGGCAGGGGGTGGCACTGGGGGGGCTTTAAGGTGGCTCTCCCATGGTGTTTCTACCACGTTACAGCGAGGATGGCCAACCCCCCGCTGGCCGTGCCCCACACATGGTCTAAAAAGACACGGAAAAACCACAACCAGAGCTCAGAGAAAGTTTCTCAGCAGGGCTGTGGGTGAGATTTGGGCAGGAGGGGCTCAGCCCAGCTCCAGCAGGAACCGGCCGGTCACAGCCCCATCACCTTTCTAGCTCCATAATTTGGACGACAACAGATTTCTGGGGGAAAAGGCCCACCCCGTGCTCTCCTTGTCCAGCTGGCTCCGGTGTGACGATGCCTTTGCTGAGAGAAAATAGCTGGGGGGGGAATTTTTATTTATTTTCTCTTGTGAAATAGCAACTGCCTGCAGACAAATACGTTGCAGTTTGCAGCCCAGAGAAACCAATTTAGATCACGCGCTCCCCTTTCCTCCCTTTTCATGCATTCCCTACATTTTCTCCTGGAGTAAAAGGGAACACAGAAATCCCAGCCCAAAGTGCCATAACGGACTCTGCAAAACTTCTGCATCTTACAGAAGGGCATGAGGTTTTTTCCAAGTTCATCATCTGACGTAAATTTCCATGTAATTATGGCACTTTAGAGGATAAGGTGGGTTTGGGGGTTGTTTTGTTGTTTTATAATTTCTCTCCTCTCTAAAATTAAACTCAAAAATTTTCAGTCTGTGCCCCATACCTGCGACAAATCGGTAACAAAAGAGAAAATGCATTTTTCTGTCTGTGTTTGCAGCCACACAAATACCTGCCCCCGGCCCCGGGGATGGCCAACATAATGCACTGTAATGCAATCCCAGAGCTGCACCAAGGCTTTCCCACCCTCGCTGGGGCTGTGGCAGTCAAAGGAGATATTTGTTAAAAATAGCTCGGATACAAATCCCACGGTGTCTCGCTGCCAGCGAAAGGGGGTGTGTGGGGACGTGAAGCTTTTCAGCAGATTTATGCGTTTACATTTTAATTGCAATATGTTAAATGCACAAAAAAGCTCCTCCAAAACCATAAAAGGGCTGTTTTTTCCAGGTCATAGAGATTTTTCCAAATCTCCTCAACCTGTTTCTAACATCCCGGGGGATGAGGTTCCAATGAATGAGAGAGGGGCCGCCGGCTCTGTGGGCAGGAACCGCGCCAGGGCTGTGACAAACTGCCCTGTTCCTCCAAGATTACAGAAATCCCTGCTCTCTGAAAACATCCTCGTGTCTTTAAGCACGATCCATAGGACTCTTCCTCACCTTGATTCCCCTGAGCCCCCTCTCGTTCATGAGGGGCAAGACCCTCCCCGAGGCAGAGCATCCCAAGGTCTCCCAGGCTGGTCCCAGAGCCAGAAAAGCACAAAAGCTCCTTTTCGTTTGTTCCTTCTCTCCCAAGGTATTTCCATGGGCTGAAAATGCTGAAAGAGAGCGAGGGGGCGGGCTGACCCCCAGGAAAACAGGGGGGAAGGGTTACCCAGAGCTTCAGCAGGAGAGGACAGGCAGGGAATGCCGATCCACGGGGCTGGATGCGGAGCAGCTCCTTTTAAACAAAATCTCTTTCCGCGGGATGAAGGATCTGGTGGCAGCATCACCTTCATGCAGTTCACTTGGGTCTTGCCAAGGCATTTGGCTTCACGGCGTACGGTGGTGGGAATCCAAAAGCACGTTATATGGAATTAAAAGGATGCCCTTTGGAAGAAGGGAAGGCTGGCTGGCTGACACATCGCGAAGCAGCCAGAGCAACGGGGGGAACTATTTCCAGCAGATTCCCACAAGGATCAGTTCCTGGTACAACACTGCCCAGTATTTGCATCACGTGTCCAAACAATGATGTACAATCAGCTCCGAGAGGGGCTGGAGCACTGCCCCTGCAAGAAAGAGAGGGCTGTGTGAGCTGCACGTGTCCCACCTGCAGAAGAACGGGTTTCACGGGAGCTACCAGCCGCCTACGAGGAGGTGACACAGAAGCAGAGCCAGGTCCTTCACTGAGGTTTATAAGAGAACGAGAGGCCACGATCATAAATTGAAATGGGGAAACTTTCAACTGTATATAAGGAAAAAAAAATCACTATGAGGATACTCAGACGTTGGACCAGGGTGGACAGAGAGGTTATGAAACCTCTGTCCATGGAGGTTTTCAAGATGTGACTGGATGAAGCCCTGAGCAACCTCACCTGAAGTCATTTTTAACCATGTTTTGGGCAGAAACTCGGGCTAGATGACCTCTCAAGGTCCTCCCTGTGACCGTGACTTGGTGGATTTGGGCATCCAGTTAGAGAACTGCTTCAACACCTGCTGTAACGTAACGCTACGGGGAGAGACAACGGGTGGATGTTATTTGGCCACCGCTGGTACCCAGCCCCACACACAGCTGACCCCCTTTGCTGAATGGGATTCCCAGAACTGAAGCAGCTGGTTGGAGGTGACCACTGGTCCCTCATGGACAGCCCATGGCATCTGTGGTCCCTCCTGTGTCACCTGAGCTGTTCCTTCTGCTATGGAGAGCAGAACCGCTCAGGACCTGGATTTTTTTCTGCACAAGCAAGGAACAGATAACGACCCTTCTGCTGTGCTTTCCCCCATTAAGGTCAATTAGCCAGAGTCACCTATCTTACAAATGCCATCACGGCAAAGCTCAAAGCCTCACCAAAATTCAAATCCCTTGTTTTTAAAAAGGAATCACAGATATCTACTTTTTTTTCTCTTATGTGAAATCCCCCACCCTAATGTCATTTGAGGAGGGCTTTTTTTAAGCCCTACAGTAAGTGATGCAACTGTTGGCTCATGGCTGGTGTGGGGTTTGACAGCAGAGGACTGTGCTGGCCAGACCCACAACCCGCCGGGCTACGGCTTCTTGGATAACAGCTGATCCCACAAAATGGAATTGTGGCCTCATCCCTTAATAATTTATCAGAGTCTAATTTTGTACTCAAAACTAACCCTGTATTCCTAGGTGAAATAGTTTGGGAGTTTTCCTCCCCCCTAAGGAGACGGTGTGTTTCCCTTTAGCAGTTTTATACACAAAAAATAGACATTGATAAGGAGTCTCTGAGCTGTTTTAAACAGACAATGATGGTTTGAACTGACCCCGCCAGAGAAAGCAGACAGACCTACGTATTACTGCATGGAAACACTTACAGCATGAGGGGTGTAATTTGCATATTATAATTAACTCACACCCTAACTGCTCTTTGACAACAAACACCAAAGAGTGTACATCGGACAAATAAAAGTGTTTCCTGCCTCTTATGGCAAACAAACAGCTGGAGAGGAGGAGGAACCCCTGCAGTGTCACTGGGTGCTCTGCTGGATGCTCACACACACCGAGACACACACACCCCAGCAGAGCACTAACCCCCCAGTAAGTCAGGGGTTCCTGCCTCTCCTGTACACCCGGGGTTTGGATTTACCCTCGGCTGCACACAGGTGGACCAGGCTTTGCTGGATGAACACCCTCTGGGGAGCACAACTGCCCCCCGCCAGGGGATTTTGTCATCCCTTTACTTATTTGGCAGCAGGGGAGGGACAGAGACAGGCACAATGACATTCCAAAGGGACACGTCTTGGGCTGGAAAACGTGAGCCAGCCGTGTCCAGCCGCGAGGGCAGGGACACACGGCGGTGACATCCCCGCAGAGGTGGCAGTGTCACCCGTGTGGCACAGAATGCCTTCCTACACCCAATTGAAACAATTACTTGCAAAAATCCTTTACGCCACTTAGACAACTTCTCTTTGGATGGCAGGGGACAGGGTGTGCCAGGAATTTCCCCCCACCCCCGTCATGCTGAGCCCACTGCCCTTTCCTGTTACCTCTGGAAGGTTTTTTTAGGAGGATGCCCGATGGCCTCGCACCTTGTGGGTCCCCGCTCTGCCCAGTGGCAGGAGGTTTTCCAGCCTCTCCTTACGCCCAGCTGCTGGTACCACCTTAATGAGAAACCACTCGTTAAAAGGTGATTCAGTGGCCAGGGTCCGGAACAAGGTTGTGAGCTCGTTACACGACTTCCCCCTCCAACACTGAGCAACAGGGATAAGCATCCAGCAGAGGCTCAGCTGGTACCAGTCAGGCTTTTCTGCTGCTCCAGTAGGGTTACCGTGGTTTATATGACGTTTAGCTTAAAGCATTTACCATTAGGCTAATTTAGCTCCCAGCCTTTGGGTAACATGGGTTTCCGTGTGCCACCCTTTCACACCGAAACTCAGGATAATCAAGGAAGATTCTTTTCTATTCCTTATTATTCTTGCAGCCATCGGGGGGGGGGATGTTTTAAAGACAATTACTGAATTACCTCTGAGTAAGATGAGGATTTTTGGTAGCGCTCAGGGTGTGAGAAGTGGGTTTGTGTTCCCCCCAGGGCACTGAAGTTTACGGTAAAGCTGCTCCGGCGCTGGGTTTACGTGCCCTTTGCAGAGGAAGATCCACTCACCGAAACCTTCCAGGTTAGGGTTTCCTGAGTGGGTTGTAAATACCAGGCTGTTTTTTTTTTTAAAAAAAAAAAAAAAAAAAAAGCTTCAAATACAGTGGGGCCAGAGGAAGTTCACAGCTTCCTAAACTGTTTTTGTTCTTAAAGCAAACCCCTACGTCTCTCATCCCACCTCAGGTCTCCGCTGGGATCTGCTCCCAGCACAGCAGAAGCCGCCTTTGGAGCCATCCTGCCAGAGCTCTGGATTTCAAGACAATCTCCCAAATAAGCGTGGCAGAACAAAGCAGACCCAGAGAAGCTGTTACAGCACATTTGTAAACAAGCAGCAGCCAAACCAAGCTGCCTCTTGTCACAGGGACATACAGCAGGAGCAGAAAACTGCTGTGAAAAACAGCCCGGCAGCGTGACCGAGGACATTCCACCCCGGAGGAATGAGAGCCTGGCTGTACTGAGGTTTGGAAAAAAATGTTCTGAAAGATTCTCTTGCTGCCACATACTCTATTTTAGTGCCGGGGCTCATCCTCTAATGTCATCTATATTCTGAGTGGTAAAGGAGCCACCTGATGTCCAGCTTCATTTCAGGGAAAGGGAGGGCATAGGTATGATGGGCGCTGGGAGACAAGTTTGGAAGCGCTCGGATTACGGGGAGACAGCTCTGAGGAGAGACACCTTGAAAGGTCAGTGCCAGGACTAATGATGCTAACGACACAACCACTGCCCCAGGAGCTGCATGCACTGCAGCCAGGGCAGCAGGACGCCCCAGCCAGGCTCCTACCTCACCCGGCAGCAGCTCCGGGCATCACACAGCCACAGAACGGGGTCTTTCCTTGGGGTTTATCCACCCTCCTTACATGCAAAGAGTCGAGCATCTTCCTGTTAGAGAACAGCCTCCTGCTGCTGATCGTTCTCCTGCTCCCAGGCTGCTCCCATTCACGGCAGGAGAAGAGCTTCTCCAAAGGACTCAGTAACTCCTTCTCCCCAAAGCACACACACCACCCCTGTATGTCTGTCTGTATCCCCTACTAGATCCAAAAATGAACAAAGCATTTCTGCGCCCTTATTCTCCCCGATCCAAAAGGAAAACATTGCCTGAGAAACCTGTATTAGTTTTACTATGTTTTTTCTTTTTGCATAATAGGGCAAAGTTTGTTATTCTGCTTTTGATCACTGACGGAGTCCCAGAAAAATGCAAAGCTTGCTGTTTGGAGACCTTACACTGATTGTAACTTATCACGTCATAGGCCCTTTTAGCAGCGGAGACATCATTCTGGCTTAGTAATCCCTTCAGAGAATTCCTTCCCACAAATATAGAAGACTGCCATCGTGACGAGAAAAATCCTTTCCCCTCAAACTGTTTATCATCCAAGAATAAATAGCAATGAAAAGAGTGGCTTTCTGATATTTGAGGGGTCATAATCTAATCACCGGGGGGATGTTACTACCAGTGTTGTCCCTCAGGCACTTACCCTTCCCGGGGTCTTACCGTCAGCTCAATGTCAGTTAAAAAAAACACCAAAAAACCTGAAAAAAAAAAAAAAGAGCAGAAGTGAAGTTCTGTCGGGGCAGCAGCAGGCAGCTGTCCCAGTGGGCACGGGGATAGCTGGCATTGCTGAGCGGTGCCGTCACCCCCGCGGAGCCCGGAGCTCACATTGCATTCCCGGGGTGGGAGCAGGAGGCTCAGCCCCCCCCAGCCCCGCTGACGCCCCCCC